>NC_056737.1:533797776-534097776 GCF_019279795.1 Protopterus annectens | reverse complement strand
TAAACATAAAAGTTAACATTATAGCAAAGATTAAAATTGCATGTAAAATTGTGAGGTATACATATATAAGAAAATGAAAAAGAGCGAGAGAGACATGTACATATTTCGCACATTAATTTGAAATGCATTGCCAGTTAATTTGCATCATAACTTGTTTCACTGCAGACGATCAGTCCATGGTATATATACTAATCACATCACTCTGTCTACATTCATAAACCTTCTACATGTACATCCAACTCCACAAATACGTACACAGCACCATTCAAACCCTGGAAACACTTGCTCACCAATCCACATATAAAAGGCATGCAGAAACCACCAGCTTTGCCATGTGTGTCACTGGAACGTGATTTGTACTTTTGGCTTACAGCCAAGATTACATTCCCAATATATTATTATTATTATTATTATTATTGTTGTTGTTGTTATTATTATTATTATTATTATATTCTTATTAGAGGATCCATGTTATGTCCTGAAATGTTCATTAATGACTAGTAAACCCACCATGTTAAATAAAAAAATAAATAATTGTCCAGGCTGCTAGTTCTATTAAGCACATTCATAAAGATTAATTCACACAAGTATTTTCTTACTTTAGTGTGTATTTAAGCTTATTTTAGTATGTATTTCAGCTGGACGGCTGTGGTGGTGCAGCGGTTAGCATTGTCACCTCACAGCAAGAGACTCTCTGGTTCAATCTTCGGCTGGGGTGTCTTATGTGCGGAGTCTGCATGTCCTCCCTGTGGTTGTATGGGTTTCCTCCAGGTGCTCCAGTTTCCTCCCACATCCCCAAAGACATGCTTTAAGTGGATTGGACATGCTACAATTGGCCCTAGGTGTGAGTGCATGCATGTGTGTGCCTTCCATGGAAGGTTGGGCGCCAGGCTGGCAACTCGACACCGTAAAACTCCACTGCCAAGCAAGAGCGGTCAAGGTGATCGGCTGTGGCGACCCCTAACTGGGAAAAGCTGAAAAAGAGAGAGAGTATGTATTTCAGCTGTATTATCTTTCTACATGTGTAAACACTAAGCACATTGACTTCAACTTATAGTCATCATAATTTTCTTGTTCTACAGATATGCTTAATATTCTAGATAAAGTGGGGCATTATGTAGGTTGGACAGGAGATTTAATTATAATGTTTATGTCAGAGTGATGATTAAAAAAAACTGTACAACATAATTTAAACTTCACTTACCACTACCACATATGCTGTCTAGTGACTCACCCTAGATTGCAGTGGGGTATAGCATGAATACTTATTTTGTCAGAAACCATATTCTGTATGCTTCTTCTGACTAAGAGTAACCTAAAGTTTATTGCTGCTCTAATAATTTCTACTTTAAATCCTGCAGCTGAGCATTTATTTTTACATTTTAACATCTAAAATACACTTCTGATAAATTTCTGAATACTGTATATTTTATGCTTTAGCAGACCTGAGACAAAAGTATTTATATTCGCCCTGGTTTACTTCACAAACATTCTTTTCACGGTTGCTAGGTCACTGTGTTCCACACTGGAATGAATGGTATGACCATTCAGTTGAAGTAGATTCAGAATACATAGGCATGCCTTACTGCCCTTTACATCTGCCAAATTCCCACTTCAGTTAAACAAGAGCTTCTTTACTGCTAAAGGCAAAGCTGTCAGTCTCAAACAGAATGCCTGCAATAAAGTTCTGCTGAACAAGAGTGTAGTATGTCACAGAGAAACGGATAAGTGAAACTGAACAGCAGAAAAAAAAAACAGATTTCCATACATAAGGCAAGCATAGGCTGTTGAATTATTATAGCCCCAGGTTAATAAAAAAAGAATGGTGATTTTGTGAAGTGCTTTTCTAGTCTTAACATAATTGTGACTAATTGTGAATGAAAGCTCCTTCATGGTGATCTGTGCCTGGCCTTCCAAGCCAGGAAAGTTCCCATCCTGCTTGATGTTCTACATCTACATAAAACAAATACCACCGCAAACACCTGCATCAGAGTCCTTAATTTTTATTGACTCACAAACAGAAAAACTGCTATGATAGAGTTCAAACCCAGTGAATCCTCCACTTATGGTATAAGCTTCCTCTAGACATTAAATAATGCAACACACTGGCTGCATTAAGAATTACTGTAGATGATTGATGGACAATTGTAAATTTATCCCTGGAGTAAGTAGCATGCATGGCATTACTCATTTGGGGTGCCTAAGTCATCCAGTTTCTGTTGGTCTTAGCTGGTTTAGATGTTCATTGGTCTTTTGAACCATGTGCCTAGTATATACTGATGAACCTATGAATAATAAACACAAACCAGGGGGAGCCTGCCAGTTTATTGATTGTAGTTCTGCAGAATGCTGGTAGATGGAGGGAGAGATGTCAAAACAACTTTTGGCCGACAGTGGAAATCACTTGTTTTTCCGCTGTTGTGCGACCCTGGAGTAGGAATACATATGTTTGGGGGTGCGGGGGTGTCCCCCCTCATGAGGGGAGGGCAGGGGAGGCTCACCTCCATGCAGAACGAGTTTCCTTCTAGGATTTCCGGAATTTGTTTTGGCAAGTTTTTTTTTTTTTTTTTTCACTCTACCAGCATTCAGTAGATTTGTACTCGATGGATCCCCAGAAACACACACACACACACACACACACACACACACACACACACACACACACACACACACACACACACACACACACACTCAGTATCAAACTAGGAGCAGGAACTATGGATAGTGCAAAAAAGATTTTTTGTTTGCACTTTCAATTAAAAATGCGGACTGCTTCAGAATAACAAACATTTATTTTCATCTTAATATAATCACAGTAAACATCATGTGATATTTTATAATCACATTATAAAATGTTTAGTTAAAAATACATATCTTAAATGGTGTAAATTAGACACTATTATACTGATATGATAGTTCAGACCAGAATATACATCAGCATTTAATTTCAACTACCAGTGTAAATTTTCTAAAAGAGATTCAGAATCACTACCCTGTAGATAAACATGAATACCATCTAAAATAGAAAATGAAAATCTTTTAAAATCCTTGACACAATACAACATGCTTATGTAACATATTTGTGGCATCTTTGATTCTGATATCATGTTTTATTTTTCTTTTGTCTTCCCCTTTTTTTCTTATCCAAGCATATATTATATTACAGTTATTTTCTGTTTTCCATTGTCTTTCTGATTTTATTCCTGTTACTGTAGTTTGCACCACAGAGGTCATATGAAATGCTTACCTTTTTTTCTTATCTGTATCACAATCATCATCAGCCCTGTTTTTCACATTTTTTCTATAGAGTCTCAGATTTTGTGCCAGCTGTCACCACCTCTCTCGATTCAGACAGAGTCATGCCTGACTGTTACAGGTTTTCTTTCATGCAACCTAGTTATCTCCTCATTTCCTCATGCTTTCTTCCTGTCTCTCCCAAATCTTCTTCACCAAGTCATCTTTTGCTTTCTTGTACAAGTGCCTGAAACACCTTAATCTATTCTCTTTGACCTTCTCTGCAATCGAAATGACTTTGGCTACTGCTCTGATGTCATCATTTCTTCATCTGTTCCACCACCCATCTCAGGCATGTCACCTCCTTGACCTCCAGCTTCCTCAATTGCTCTCCCTTCACTTCTCAGGCTTCTATATCATATAGGAGTAATGGTTGCACCACTGTTTTATACAACTTACTTTTCACCTTCTTTGACATTCTTCTGTCACACACTACCCTTGACACTCTGTGCCACTTGAATGCAGCCTGTCTGATTCTAGCTTTGACCTCCTCATTCAGACTTCCCTTCGCCTCAACCACCCATCCTCAATATCTTACTCTGTTAATCTGTTTACCTACTTTCCCTCATATCTCAGATTTTAGTTTCTTAATCAGAATCCACTTTTGAGAGGCATTAAGATTCTTAGCCATATGTCTGTATATATGGACTAACAATTACAGTTGTAAAGAAAAATCTGTTTTCAGAAGTCATTTTACACAATCCAACAAAAGAGCTGTTTTCCTACCTTCAGAAAAAGGGCGAATGCTGTTGAACCTTAGGAAGACATTATGCTGAACTTCTTCATTTATGACTGGGAGAAGGAGAAGATTTTTAAAACAAAATTTATGATGAACATGCTTTTTATAAAAGCTTTATTGATGACATTTTAATAGGAAATGGAAATTTAGATTAATTGGATTTCTTTATGAATTTTCTTAATGATGGGAATTGTTGTCTTAAATTTACATTTAATTCTAATCTGAGTTCAATCAAATTTTAGACATTGTTTTAATAAATCTAATTGCTCCTTATAAAAATTTATAAAAAGAAGTTCAGAGTCATACCTTCCTCAGCTTGGACAGAATACACCCTTTTCCTTTAAAAAAGGGGCATTTTGTGAGAGCTAGTAGACTCAGATGATCAATTTAGTTTTGTAGATGAGAGTGCAATGTTGGCCCAAAGATTTATTTATAAGGGTTACCCACTAAATTTAGTGAATAAAGCAAAAAGTGAAGTTTTAACAGCAGATGAGGACCTGAAGAAATCCTTAGGCACAACACCTAAATTTTATTTTAAGAATAATGTTGTTGTTGTTGTTTGTCTTTCGGCTTTTCCCGGTCAGGGATCGCCACAGCGGAACTCCGGTCTGCTAATGATTGGCAGTATATTTTCACAAATGCCGAGGTGCCAGCTCGATGTTCAACCTTCAACGAAGGCACACCCATTTACGCATGTCTATCGAATGCCCACCCAACTGCGGGGAGAACATGCAGACCACACAGAAGGCACTCCCCACACTCCAGCCGAGAATTGAATGGGAGAACCTCTTGCTGTGAGGCAACAACACTACCGCTGCACCACTGCGGATAATATGTGTCTGAAATGCCATCTCTGCTATAGACAATATACCACTACTGATTTTAGAGGTTTCCATTGTATTGGTACTTTTCCTTGTCAAGTTTGTAGTGCCTGTAAGCATATTTGCATGACTGTTCATATAAGACATCTGGTCTCTGGTTTTGATATAGTATTTGATTTTTATACAGATTACAGAAGTAGTAATTTCGTTTACCTTGCAATGTGTTCCTTATGTAGTGCTTTTTATATAGGTAAAACCAATTGGACTTTGAAAGAGAATTTTTGAGTATATGAAAGACATTCGAAATGCAAAGTTAAGTAATATTTTTGCAAAGCATGCTGAAAATTTTGGTTCAGATCATTGTTTTTAGTATATTGCTATAGAGATTTAAGGGGAGGTGATTTAACTAATGGAAATGAGTACTGTGAACTTAAATGGATTATAGATCTACAAGCAGACAAAAGCCCTGTGTTAAATTTGTATGTGTCTTTAAAACTGGTGCTTAAGTCCCGTGGTTTATTCCACTGACTGGTTCGACTAGGTCACTGTTTTATGAATGGAATAGTAATAGATATTACATGGTTTAGAGTAAAGATTTACTCATGTGATGGTAACTGCTGATTTTATTGGTTTTGCAATCTGTTTTAATGAATGAATTGGTTTGAAATTTTTATATGGTCTGAAGAAGTGTCTTTTGCTGTGAAATCACTTATCATTGTATCTAATAAATAGTTTATGTGTTTTCAGTTGCGGTGGTCTACTTTTCCAGCTTTTTCATTTGTTTTTGTGAGTTTATACAACCTTTGCCCACTGCTGCTTATATTTTCTTGTGGAATCATTTTAAGGATATTTCTTTTAGGCTAGGTTGAGTAATTTAACTTTAGAATTCCCCTGAAAGTGTAGAATGTATAGGTACCTTGATTGTAATTTATGTAGATTTATAAATGACAAAAAAAAATGAAAATCATATTGAGGAATATAACAATAAAGGTATCAGGGACTTGTGGTTGCAAATCTAAGGTGGTATTTTCTTCTGCAAATTGTATAGAATGCAAAGCATTCTGTATAGGGAGAACTTTATTTCAGAATTTATGAACACAAATATGCCGCCAAAACAGAAAATTTCAGCAATCCACTAGCTAGGCATGTTTTTATCTGTAGAACAACAAAAATTTTTTTGTACAGTAATTGATGTAGCAAGGAACTATGAAACCAGGTTTGATGCAGAGTACGAGCTTGAATGGAGGGAGTTTAAGTGGCAGTTGAAGGGTGATGCCTGCATCTGTCCTGGTTTGAATAACAAGGATAATTTTAAGTTTTCCCTAGGAAGGAATAAACTAAATCATGGCTGTGAATTTGGTCATGTCATTTATTCCCTCAGATTTACTAATCTTCCGTGCAGGACTAGCTTAGTCCTGCACGGAAGCGACCGTTTAGGAGCAGGACGGCAGTGTGCCATGCATATTAATGATGCGGGCTGACCAAGCTCCTAGGCTTACATAGAATGGGTAAGAGTGCAGGGGGCATGTCTAAGAGCAGAGCTCTCAGAATAAACATGCCCCCACAATGTAGAACAGTAAAAAGGGGTAAGACAGCAGAAAGGGGTAAGAAATGAGCGATAACGCTCACAGGTGTCCACATATCCCCACCAACAGTCCCCCATGTATACAACAGCAACAGTACATATAAATAAAATGAAGAAACCCTTTTATTATTTTTTTTTATCTGATTAAAGCTAACCGTAGGTACGCGGGTGTGCCCATCACTTAGCTACAGTTAATGTAGCTTAAATGGCTGAAGAGGATAACAAGGAAGATATATCCAAATGAAGCAGCATAGCAATAGTGTAGTGGGCAGAGCATTTGCCTCACGAGCAGGCATTCCCGGTTCAAGTCCCACTGCAGCACATTCCATTTAACATGGCAAAGCACGCTATGACCAATATTTGTGTTGCATAACCCACTACATAATATATATTTATGAACTAGAGTACTGCATAAATGCACATGTGAGGTGTCAGTATCATAATGAATAAGGCACTAGTAAGCAGGTCTAAGCACAAATAAGCATTAATAAGCATATTTAAGCACTAGTAAGCGGGCGTAAGCCTGTTTGCGCAGTGGTAAGCAATGCCTACACTGGCTAAACAATTCTAAAGCTAGCTATCTGTAAGCAGATGTAACCACAGGTTAGCAGTGCTTACCATCACGCAAACCCATGCCAACATGCTTACAAATTCTCAAAAGTGCCTTAATCACTCAGAATCCAATGGCCCTTATTCTGCTCAACAACAAAATAAACCGCCATGCAGGTCTCAAATCCAGGACCCTATACACCATAGTCACAGTAGTTATCTACCAAGCCATCACAGAAGTACAGAAGAATGAGGTAGTAGAAAACAAGTCCTCACCATAGTATAACCAAAATGAACCTGTGAAAGGCATCAGTATACAGTCATATGTGCTATAACCCACTACATAACATAAATATGTGAACTGGAGTACAGCAGTAAGCCCAGAAGTGAGTTGTAATTGTAATAGAGTGTTGAAGCCCCCAATAAAACACAAGGACCCTACAGAGTGTACGTACACATCAATCAGGGATACCAGGCATACATATAAGGTCTAATGAATAATAACACAATGCCCAAAAGGCATTATAATGAAGGTCTAATGTAAGCAATGCTAAGCATTGCACAGGCCAGCTTAGGAGGTCTGAGCAATGTGTAGAACAGCTAACTCATTGTGCCCAATGGTATACCCCTTTAAACAATGCCAACCCTAGGTAAGCAGGTTTGCCCCTAGCTTAGCCTTTTCAAAACTGGCCAATCATGGAAAAGCATGGGAAAACGGCCCTACTTAAACCCAAGAGGTGGGAATACATCTCATAACTGGTTGTAGCTTCCCCTTGCAGGCACTATGGCAGTAAGGGGAGAAGGAGTGCACTTCTGGGTGCAGCGCTGGTGCATCCAGGAGTCCAAGGTCATGGCAGGATTCCTAGTTAAAGACCATGCACAGAGACTGCTGCAGGGTCAGTACCAGGGCTCCCAATATAAGGCAGAGGCCTGGGACCATCCAAATCCTGAAGGTGCCTAGTCTGGAGGCTGAGCAGGAGGAGCATGTTGGCCGTGTGAATGTGTACTGGGTGCCTCAGACTGATGTAGCACATCCCACATGTCTCTGTGGAGCCTGGTATGGAACAGAACCTAGGCCTGAGCTCAGGGGACAGGAACATGTCTGTGTGTGCCCTGAGGGGGGGGGGGCAACATCCGTTGGGTGGTTCCTCCTGATGGTATTGCTGTAACAGTACACGAGGAGGCCCCAGGTTGGGACACACATGTGATCTGGCCAGGTATCATGGGCAGATGGGTGTGGAGAGGTGGATCAGCTGGCCAATAGAACATATGCATGTTATTGTGTCACTATTATAGAACATTTGTTGGTAGTAATAGTCTACACAATCCCGGTACTTATCCAACAGCATGCATAGATATCCCCAATAACACAGACTGTCAGATGTGCAGCAATCTCAGATCAGCCATACCACTGGCATATATGTAACCATAGTGGCCCTGACAATGGTATGCAGGTGAATAGTCTGTAACAGGCCAACAATGATAGTGTCCGCACAGGCGACATGGCTACAATCCCATAGCAGAAGGTGTGGTATAATACAAAATCTGCCCAAACTGTAGTTAATCTGTAGCCATACCTAATACGTTGAAGCTGATATGGTGTGGGAGGTGACAGAGATGTGTATTTTGAACTGTGGTAACCTTGCCACATGAGTTGCTCAGACCTGTTTCCATCTTTATGTCTTTCAGTCAAGATGGCACATGCATGGTTGCCCACCTTTTCCAATGCTGAGAATGACGTGGTGATGGCACACATAATCCAGCACTATCCACTGCTGTTTGGCAGGCACGCACATGAGCAGCAGGAGCGGACCACCCTCTGGAATGACATAGTCCACAGGGTCAATGATGTTGGACTGCACAACCACAGTTATGAGCAGGCCCGGCATCATTGTACTGACCTGCTTCACAATGCCTGTCAGCGTGCTGCTGCAGTCCGGGGGGATCACCTTGCCACAAGGGGGGGCCATGCCATCCATCCCCCCCTGACATGTGTGGAAGAGCTCCTGGCCAGCCTCATGACATCTGCCTGTCTGCAACACCAACAACCGCTGGACCCCTTCATGAGGGGGTGTCACCCACACACCAGCCGAGGAGCATAAAGGTAAGGACACAGGGCACATCAGTAGACTACTGTTGTGTAAAAATCCGCAGTGGTACAGGTAGGTTATGCATATCTGACATGTCACAGATATATTGTGTTTCTGCATTATAGTGCTAAACAGATGTCCAGATGTGGTAGTATTGTGGGAATTTACCATTGATGTATGGTATTATTGCACCCAGCCTATAGCAGTGCCACAGGAGTGGCCACTAACATTGCATCTCTCACCTTCTTATGTAGGTCCCTCCGGGATAACAACAAGGCAGCAGCCTGTAGCTGGTAAGCATGTCTTATGTAGCTGCATAAACCAAACCAACCAAATCCTGTGCAAGGGGGAAATGCACGGTCCAAACCAAATTCACGAAACCACCAAGTAGACCAGCATGAGCAGTATGGAGTAAATATTAATCCTTTATTTGAACATACAAATGCAGATCGGTTTCGGCAAGTGTTGCCTTCTTCAGTGTGGGACAAAACAACCAAGTCTCATCCACCAAACATTTTATATAAACCTTCAGCCAATAAGACAACCAACTTCATAAATATTAATGATGCAGAGAGAAAAAAGTTTTTTAGTCATGACAAAATATTCCTTGTAGTGGTCAAATATTGACCACAAATACTGTATGACCATAGAAAAGATCATCAGAAAAACTCAAGCTGGCAGATGTAAAAATAAAAACATATAACAAAGAAAATAAAAAAAAAAAATAAAAAATTATAAAAAATAATGAAAAATACATGTTGAACATAGAAAATAGGAAGAATACATGAAAAATATATACATTGGATATAAAGTATTCAGGAAATATCCATATGATCAATAGTATAGTGTATAGCACAGTTCAACAGAAAAAAGTTGAAAAAACTTTTTTGCTGTATATTGTGGAACAAACATCATGAACTGGATATACAACAATATATAGCACAAACCTCCATCTAGTGAATATCCATAGTACCAATAATAAACAAAATTAGCAATAATTAGATTGCACTAATCAACCACTCCAAATGAGATACCTAGGGACATGTTAATGTGACACATAAAAGGTAATATCTGTCATATGTCTTAATATCTGAAAACCCTATCAGAAAAACAACAAGGGCTCTTGCAAAACAAAGCAGACCTGCCCCATACTGGAAACAATGCCAGCCAAAAATAAGAAATTGTTATACAGAAACAGACATAGGTCAAATGTATATACCATAATATACATATTGGATGGGATTGTGTAACTATTACATCTGAAACTCATTAGAGGTGGTCATTGAGACCAGGGTAAAACAAACCCCCCAATGTAATTATCCAATATTTCTCTTTATGAACTAATAGGCCATGCCAACCTTGTTTATTAGTTCTATCGCCAGAAATACGATCAATAATCATGAAATCGAATCTGGCCTGTGGATGTTTAAGTGTGTGTTGGTACAAAGCACTAGTCTCTTTGTGATTTCTAATGTCACTACGATGTTCGTTCATTCGAGATCTTAATGCCCTAGAAGTTTGGCCCACATAGAATGCACCACAATAACAAGATGCTAGGTACACTACCCAATCACTACTACAGTTACCAAATGTTTTGATGTTAAATATCTTGCTAGTGTTGCGACTGGAAAATTCCTTGGATTTGGGCATATAAGAGCAAGAACCACAATGACCGCAGGGAAAGGAGCAAGCTCATCACCTTGTAAGGTAAGTTGTTTATGAATAGTACCTCCACTAGCCATGTGTTTATAATGTGACAAGTAAGAGCCCAAGGTTTTCCCCCGCTTGTATGAGAACCGACATTGTGGGCCCAAAAGTGATCGTAACGGGTCATTAGCCAGTAAAATATTCCAATGCTTGTTAATAATATTCCTGATCATATTGATATTTCTTCCATAAGTCGTAACAAACCTGACCTGGGTACAAGATGTATTCTTGTTTTTATTTTTGTATTGCAATAGTTGTTCCCTGTCTGTACGATTTGCCCTGCATCTGGCTGAAATGATATCATAATGGTCATAACCCTGCTGGCAAACCTCTGGCTCAGATCCATGCTGGCTAGTTGGTATTCCTCATCCTTGGAACTAAGACGTTTAATACGTATGAACTGAGACACTGGAATACTTCTGATAGTGTGACGGGGATGTAAGCTGAAGCATGAAGCAAAGTGTTATATTGTGGGTACTTGCGAAACACCTTCGTGGATAAGGTGTGGTCAGAATTTCTGGAGACCGTGACATCCAAAAAGTTGATTGAATTTTTATCATGTGTCACTGAAAATTCAAGTCCCCATACATTATAATTTAAATACTCCACAAATTCGTACAAGTAACCCATATCCGCAAGCCACACTAACCAGCAGTCGTCCAGATATCGTCGCCAGATGTCCATCTCCACCTGATAGATTTTATGTAAGGCATCATATATCATGTACTCCTCAAAGTAAGCCATGAAAAGATCGGCATAAATGAGAGCAAAAGATGCTCCCATGGCTGTCCCTTGCAACTGCCAGTAACACTGGCCTTGGAAATAAAGAACATTTTTGTTGAGTACATGTTCTGACATGCAAATCAATAATGTGTTAAACCCTGGTGTGTAGAGATTCGCCCTGTCTAACCAGTATTGAAGGGATTGTAAACCTGCCCAATGAGGGATACTGGTAAATAATGATTTAACATCAAGTGTACACATGTACCAATCAGGTTCCAGCTGAATATCTTGAATGATCTGTAAAAATTGGGTAGTGTCCTGCAATCTTGATCTTATCAAACCTAAAAGTGGCTTGAGATATCTCGTAAGGAATGCAGATAAGGGTTCAGTCAGAGATCCTGTTCCAGAGACAATAGGTCTGCCGGGTGGTTTAAGCAAAGATTTATGAATCTTGGGTAAAAGATACAAGATCTGTTTGGAGGGTTCGGACACCATTAATGATGACAGACATTTTTTACTGATGATACCCTCCTCATAAGCTAACTTCAAAAATGAGTCAATTTCTTCTTTGAAAATGGGTGTGGGATCTATAGACATATGCATATAACATTTTTTATCAGATAATTGTGTCAACCCCTCCTGTATGTAATTAGCAGTATTAAGGACCACCACAGCACCCCCTTTGTCAGCAGAATACTTTATATCCAATGTATATATTTTTCATGTATTCTCCCTATTTTCTATGTTCAACATGTATTTTTCATTATTTTTTATAATTTTTTATTTATTTATTTATTTTTTTTATTTTCTTTGTTATATGTTTTTATTTTTACATCTGCCAGCTTGAGTTTTTCTGATGATCTTTTCTATGGTCATACAGTATTTGTGGTCAATATTTGACCACTACAAGGAATATTTTGTCATGACTAAAAAACTTTTTTCTCTCTGCATCATTAATATTTATGAAGTTGGTTGTCTTATTGGCTGAAGGTTTATATAAAATGTTTGATGGATGAGACTTGGTTGTTTTGTCCCACATTGAAGAAGGCAACACTTGCCAAAACCGGTCTGCATTTGTATGTTCAAATAAAGGATTAATATTTACTCCATACTGCTCATGCTGGTCTACTTGGTGGTTTCGTGAATTTGGTTTGGACCGTGCATTTCCCCCTTGCGCAGGATTTGGTTGGTTTGGTCTGTGCTCCCTCTGTGCTGGGGGACCGAGCAGTGGAGTCGTATCTCCCTTTTGTAAGATTGATTTTGGACTTTTTATTATATTTTTTACTTTTCTACCCATCCAGTGTGTTTTCTCACTGTGGGTTTTTGTTATGGACAGTGGCTTCGTTTCTCCATCAAGAATTTGAATTCGGAGAGTATCGTCTGACTTTTGGATCTTCAGGACTTCTCAATTTTGTTTCAGCATTTAGGCTGCTCTGTTTTAGTTTGGCGCCTAAACGGGAAGTAGCTGTAGCTCACATTCTAATATTTCCACCAGTTTCGGGACCCAATTAATATTCATGGTAAGTTCTTGCATTGTGGATGCCTTACCATATTTCTCAGCTTTGTTTCTAGCGACAAGCCAGCATGTGGACACGCACAGTGTTTTCTCCATTTTGGCTCTGATTTAGGAGGTTATACAACTTTAATAACTGTGCTTATACCATATATTGTTTATATGGTTGTTACTACATTTGGGGACTGAGCTTTATTTTTTCAACTGGCGCACATTTGGTGTTTACGGTCTGAATTTGTATTTGGGGTCGACACATTGTCTCTGGAACAGGATCTCTGACTGAACCCTTATCTGCATTCCTTACGAGATATCTCAAGCCACTTTTAGGTTTGATAAGATCAAGATTGCAGGACACTACCCAATTTTTACAGATCATTCAAGATATTCAGCTGGAACCTGATTGGTACATGTGTACACTTGATGTTAAATCATTATATACCAGTATCCCTCATTGGGCAGGTTTACAATCCCTTCAATACTGGTTAGACAGGACGAATCTCTACACACCAGGGTTTAACACATTATTGATTTGCATGTCAGAACATGTACTCAACAAAAATGTTCTTTATTTCCAAGGCCAGTGTTACTGGCAGTTGCAAGGGACAGCCATGGGAGCATCTTTTGCTCCCATTTATGCCGATCTTTTCATGGCTTACTTTGAGGAGTACATGATATATGATGCCTTACATAACATCTATCAGGTGGAGATGGACATCTGGCGACGATATCTGGACGACTGCTGGTTAGTGTGGCGGATATGGGTTACTTGTACGAATTTGTGGAGTATTTAAATGATAATGTATGGGGACTTGAATTTTCAGTGACACATGATAAAAATTCAATCAACTTTTTGGATGTCACGGTCTCCAGAAATTTTGACCACACCTTATCCACGAAGGTGTTTCGCAAGTACCCACAATATAACACTTTGCTTCATGCTTCTAGCTTACATCCCCGTCACACTATCAGAAGTATTCCAGTGTCTCAGTTCATACGTATTAAACGTCTTAGTTCCAAGGATGAGGAATACCAACTAGCCAGCATGGATCTGAGCCAGAGGTTTGCCAGCAGGGGTTATGACCATTATGATATCATTTCAGCCAGATGCAGGGCAAATCGTACAGACAGGGAACAACTATTGCAATACAAAAATAAAAACAAGAATACATCTTGTACCCAGGTCAGGTTTGTTACGACTTATGGAAGAAATATCAATATGATCAGGAATATTATTAACAAGCATTGGAATATTTTACTGGCTAATGACCGGTTACGATCACTTTTGGGCCCACAATGTCGGTTCTCATACAAGCGGGGGAAAACCTTGGGCTCTTACTTGTCACATTATAAACACATGGCTAGTGGAGGTACTATTCATAAACAACTTACCTTACAAGGTGATGAGCTTTTTGGCTCCTTTCCCTACGGTCATTGTGGTTCTTGCTCTTATATGCCCAAATCCAAGGAATTTTCCAGTCGCAACACTAGCAAGATATTTAACATCAAAACATTTGGTAACTGTAGTAGTGATTGGGTAGTGTACCTAGCATCTTGTTATTGTGGTGCATTCTATGTGGGCCAAACTTCTAGGGCATTAAGATCTCGAATGAACGAACATCGTAGTGACATTAGAAATCACAAAGAGACTAGTGCTTTGTACCAACACACACTTAAACATCCACAGGCCAGATTCGATTTCATGATTATTGATCGTATTTCTGGCGATAGAACTAATAAACAAGGTTGGCATGGCCTATTAGTTCATAAAGAGAAATATTGGATTATTACATTGGGGGGTTTGTTCTACCCTGGTCTCAATGACCACTTTTAATGAGTTTCAGATGTAACAGTTACACAAGCCTATCCAATATATGTATATATGGTATATACATTTGACCTATGTCTGTTTCTGTATAACAATTTCTTATTTTTGGCTGGCATTGTTTCCAGTATGGGGCAGGTCTGCTTTGTTTTGCAAGAGCCCTTGTTGTTTTTCTGATAGGGTTTTCAGATATTAAGACATATGACAGATATTACCTTTTATGTGTCACATTAACATGTCCCTAGGTATCTCATTTGGAGTGGTTGATTAGTGCAATCTAATTATTGCTAATTTTGTTTATTATTGGTACTATGGATATTCACTAGATGGAGGTTTGTGCTATATATTGTTGTATATCCAGTTCATGATGTTTGTTCCACAATATACAGCAAAAAAGTTTTTTCAACTTTTTTCTGTTGAACTGTGCTATACACTATACTATTGATCATATGGATATTTCCTGAATACTTTATATCCAATGTATATATTTTTCATGTATTCTCCCTATTTTCTATGTTCAACATGTATTTTTCATTATTTTTTATAATTTTTTATTTTTTTATTTTCTTTGTTATATGTATTTATTTTTACATCTGCCAGCTTGAGTTTTTCTGATGATCTTTTCTATGGTCATACAGTATTTGTGGTCAATATTTGACAACTACAGGGAATATTTTGTCATGACTAAAAAACTTTTTTCTCTCTGCATCATTAATATTTATGAAGTTGGTTGTCTTATTGGCTGAAGGTTTATATAAAATGTTTGATGGATGAGACTTGGTTGTTTTGTCCCACACTGAAGAAGGCAACACTTGCCGAAACCGGTCTGCATTTGTATGTTCAAATAAAGGATTAATATTTACTCCATACTGCTCATGCTGGTCTACTTGGTGGTTTTATGTAGCTGCATGCCAGCACACCGGGCATGTAATGGTGATGGTATATTCCATGCACACATCTAACACACTTACCCTGAATGCATGCTGTACATGTGTATGTATTGTTGCTGTGAAATGCACAGTCTCACAGGGGTGACCATGATGGGGTATTGGAAGGGTATGTCACACACCTGCATGATAACTAACATCCTGTCATTGTGGAATGTGTCCACAGGGAGTAACATACTGTTAGTAGACATGGCCTACAGTAGTGACATGTTCTGAGCAACACCCATATACAGTGCAACACCAGTGTATATACCTGTAGGACAATGCCAACTGCTGCAGAGATACACTATGGCATAAGGCATTACAGTAGTCCACATTATCAGCTGGGTCTAGGCTGCAACATGTGGTGTTCAGTGTATGGGACACTGCAAAGTGACACAAATGTGTAGGGCTTACCTGTCATACATCTGCATAAAAGCTGGGGGAGGGGGGGGTCTCAGCATGACACACCAGTGCACTGCAACAGGGATCCTAAGGATGGTAGGAATGGCTCTATCTGCATATAGTCAGGTTCAGGACCTGTGGCAGCTGTAACCCTACCCACACTGCAATAGTGACGGATATTGTGTGAACACCATGGGATGTACGCATGAGTAGACCTTGCAATCATACAGAATAGGGGGACATGTGTAGGGTAGACTGAACATACACTGGCAAATGCAGAAGGCCCACGATGATATGCCCCTGCCATTAACAGTGACTGCTGTAGTACACACAACAAGAGGTGTAATAAACCGTCAGGATAAGGGTGTGCACACATATGCCCACATGGTGTGTATGCATTGCGGTCAGCAGCCGCACACCTAACACAATCTGTAGACACTGCATGTGAAAGTATAGGACATATGTCACATACTGGGCTTGTATACTGCTAAGATATGTGGTGATGTGGTCCCATGGTAGATCAAGGATGTGTGTGTAAAATCAATAAAGGTGTGTACACCCCCCATAGCCATGGTATGCTCTAATGGTTGTCAGTGTAAGCATTTCTGCAGTGGTTATACATGGTCTGTTGATGTTGACAGCTGTAAATCAGGCATCAGGCATTCACCAGTGACAACAGTCCACATATCATCCCAGGTATGTGTTGCTGAAAAACATAGGGGCTGTGAGAAGTAAAGCTGGCATAACTGATACAGTACTACACATTCCGCAATGGGTTGTACACCTGTGAGTTGTGGTGCACAGTACATGGCAGGGTGCAGAACAGGTGCACAGCAATACTGTGTACATGGGTGCAGTGGTATCCAGGGGAAGGGGCATCACCTGGGGACACAGCACATGCATCACACACATGTATACTGTTGCTAGAATGGATTGACTATAGCTGAACTGCAGGCTGTTCTGTACCATATGTTCTGCATGTTGGCAGATGGGTAATAGGAGGACTGTGTGTGCGATCATTGTGCAACCTCACCTGTATATGTGTGTGTGTGTGTGTGTGTGTGTGTGTGTGTGTGTGTGTGTGTGTGTGTGTGTCTGTGTGTGTGCATCCTGGTGGTTAGTTAGTTTATTTATTTATTTCCAGTTTGATAACCGGGGAGGTCCACTGGGCTCAAGGAGCCTGTTTTCAGTGGAGGCCCGGGGAGAAACGCTCCATATTACATAAAAGTAATACAAAAAGTAGTATTATATCATGTGATTTAGCAAAGTACAATTGCAAAATAGAAGAACATGCATTACAAACTTTTACATAGTGGGTTAGGGAACCATTTGCACAGCATTTAAGATGGACTGAGGCAGTAGATCATGTGTACATAGTTTTAAAAACTAACAATTATAAATCATCTGTGAATAGTTATAAAAACTAATATTTGAAGGATTGCAGTAAATACAATTTGCAGTAGAGTAGGGGAGAAATAAAGGTGGAAAGTACACTATTTGCTTTAAATACATTTGTGATATTGGAGTATTCAGAGAGAAGCAGTTGTACAATAGAAAAAGAGGAGTGCATACATGGCAGCATTGATTATCTTTGTTAGATAGCATCAACATTTATATGTAGGCAGTAATGAGAATCAATCACAAAAGGGGGAGAGAGAAGAGAGATAGAAAAGTATGTACAATATATACATTGAAAAGTACTGGTGATATATTACGTTAAATTCAGAGAGAGGGAGCTGTGTAGGAAAACAGCATGGAGTAGAGGTAGATGTAAAAGTACATGTAGAAGAGTCTTTAGCAGGTTAGGTAGGCAGAGTGCAATTACATTTCCAGTTAAGGGAGAGGTAGAAATAGAGCTGGGTTTTAAAATGTTCAAAGATTTCAGAAATTCTTAGAGAAGGTGGGAGAGAGTTCCATTTTTTTGGCTAAGGAAAAGGATAAGAAAAGCTGACGAGCAGGACGTTTTGGTTTATGTATAGAAAGTAGATTTTGGTGGACAGATCGCAGGGTTCTGTGAGGGATGTAAGACGGTAAGATGTTTGTTAGAGCTGGGCATGTAGTTGGTTTAAAAATTAATTTGTGAGCTGTAGTGAGTTGGAGGTAGTCAAGGTGGTTGGGTAGTTCTAGTCACTTTAGCAGGTGGAGTGATATACAGTGGTGGGAGGAGTAGTTAGATTTAGTTGCAAATTTTGAGATTTTGTTGTAACAGATTTCCAGTTTTGAAGAGATGGTGGAGGATAGGTTGGTTAGTAGGGGTGCACCGTACAGTAGTGATGGTAGTAAGTAGGTAGTGGTGAGTGTTTGTCTTGTAGATGGGAGAGAAACTGGGAGTTTCTATATAGCATGCCAAGTTTCTGATGTGTTTTCTTAATATTTAGCTGAATGTGTATATCGAATTTCAGGTGTTCATCAATAGTAACCCCAAGAAGTTTAGCAAAAGGGACAACTTCTATGGTAGAGTTGGCATGGATGATAATATTGAAAGAGTGTTTGTCCAATGGGAGGGTTTTTGAGGGAGAGAAAAGTAGAATTTTGGCTTTATTGGCATTTAGGGAGAGGTGGTTTTGAAGCATCCAGTTCTCAGTAGTTGAGAAGGCAATTTCAGTTTGTGCTTGGAGCTCTGAGAGATTAGAAGCAGAGCAGACTAAAGTTGAGTCGTTTGCGTATTGCACTATTTTAGTGTTAGGAATGGCAGCATGGAAATCATTAATTAAAACATTAAAGAGCATTGGACCGAGTATGGATCCCTGGGGTACCCCGGTTGGGGTATGTAGGAAGGGTGAGGTGCCAGTTTGCCATTTCACATACTGAGATCTATCAGAGAGGTACCTGTTGAACCAGGTTAGGGTATTTTTATTTATTTATTTATTTATATTTGTTGGCCGGGAGTGTCCAACTGGACGTAGGTCCATTTTCAGCGGAGGCCCGGGGAGAAAAGCTCCACAGTTAAAATAAACAGACAGTAGTTACATTGGATTACATAGCGATTAACAGTTTACATAGCAATTACTTACAACATATTTACAGATGAAGAACATAGTACATCAGTAGACAACTAGAATCTTTGTCTGTGAAGTACATAACAGACATTAACAAATGTTATAATAAGAAGTTCCTGCTGTATAATAAGTACTAGGCTTATGAGCATCTGAGCTTGCTATAATCAAGGTAGTTAGTGGAGTGGAAAGAAAGGTAGTGGTTGGATGGGGTGGGTGATATTAGAGTGGGAGTTGCAAGGGCATAGCCAGCATGTTTTTAGGTGCACTTTTAGTAAAGTTTTGAAGTGGGTGCATGATGGTATGGAGGTAATTGTGGGTGGGAGGGAGTTCCATAATTTGGCTATGGTGCAAGAGAATAGTGCTTCAACAGGCAGAGTTATTGGCTTTAGTGATCTGCAAGTGATTTTTGTTACTGGATCTTAGTGGTCTGGTGGTGCGATAGGGTTGGAGTAGATTCTGGAGGGATGGGACATTTAGTGAATGGTTTACTAGTTTGTGATAGTTTGTGTCTATTTTGAGAGAGATTAAGGTTAGAAAGGTGGTTCAGAAGGTTGGTATGGGAGACAGTGTCAAATGCCTTGGAGAGATCTAGAAGGACTGTGGATACAGTTTCTCCAGAGTCACAGGCATGGTTTACTATGTCTAGGAAAGGGAGAAGAGCAGTTATTGTGCTATGGCCAGGATGGAACCCATGTTGTGTCAGGGTAAGGAGTTGATTATTGGTAAGGTAAGGCATGAGCTGGAGGTGGATGCATTTTTCAAGAAGTTTTGAGATTGGGGAGAGAATGGCTATTGGTCAGAAGTTTGAGATGTTATTATTCTTGCCTCCTTTGTGGAGGGGTAGGATAAAGGCTGCACGCCACAGTTTGGGGACATAAGATTCTTGTATAGACCTATTAATGAGAATGCTAATAGGGATGGTGATACCATCTGCTGCAAGTTTTAGAAAGAGTGAGGGGATATTGTCAGTGGCGTTGGAGCATGGCTTAAGTTTAGAGAGAAGTTGTTTTATGTAAGAGGTGGGGATGGGTTTCAGATGAAATGTGGGAGGAGTGTTGGGGATGGAAGGTTGGGTTGAGGTAGGGGAAGTGGGTTTGAGGGGAGAGGGGGAGATGTGATTAGGGAAGGTCTTGGTGAATTTTGCTATAGAGTTGGTAAAGAAGGAATTGAATAGGGTGACTATTTCTGTGTCTGTTTTACTGGTGTCAGGATAATGATTGTTTTTGGTACCTGTGTTCAGAAGAGAGTTGATGGAGTTCCAGAATTGTTTGGGGTTTTTGGAATCATTTGACTGGAGTTTAGTATAGTAAGATTTTTTGTCTTTTATAATGTGTTTTTTGACGGAGTTGCTTATATTTAAGAAGGGTATCAGGGTGCTTATTGTAGTGGTAGTTTCCAGGTTTTGTCCCTTTGTTGCATAAGTGCTTTTGTATCTTTAGTTAGCCATGGGGTGGAGTTAGATTTTATTCATTTTGTTCTAGGCGGGGCTCAGGAGTTCAGGGTATCTAAGAAAGTGGTGTTAAAGAACTCTACGGCGTTGTCTGGGGAAGAGTTTTCAGATTGTCACAGTTTGTTAGTTTGAGGGTATTTGAGAAAGTTGTAGGGTTATTTTGTAAGGTTACAAGTATGAATATATTGGTGTAGGTGTGGGGAGGAGTGGGTTGCTCAATGGATGAAGGCTGGCAAGTGGTCACTCATGGAGTCTGGTAGGGTGCCTGAGTGTGAGATTTTATTAGGGTGGGAGACTAGGATCCAGTCCAGAGTGGAACCTGGGGGGTTGTTTTTATTGGGTCTGGTAATTGCATTTGTAAGTTGAGTGAAATTAAATAGATTGATAGATATGGAGGGATTACTGGTATTGATTTTGTTCCAGTCAATGTTCACATCCCCTAATATGTATGTCTCAAGCTTAATATTTGTTGAGACCCATAGAAGAATTTCTTCAAGTGTGGTGGTATTGTTTCCAGGGGGTATATACAGGGCCATGACACAATTACTTTTATAGTTATTCATTTTGAGTATTCCTATGACTAGTTCAGCGTTACGTGCAGGGTCACTCTGGTGAAGTGGTGGGAGGCAAATGCATGTATAATGCATGTGTATGTTTGTGTGTGTGGCCATGTATGCATGTGTGTGATCGTGAGGTGTTCATATGGCTGTACACCCCTTTGGGACCGTGCAGTACATGTACATGGACTGCTACATTACACACCAGGAATACCTGTCATGTGTGTAATAGGACAGCAAATAGTATAATATGGTCTGTAGCATGGAACAGGCATCTAGAGGGAAGGTAGACTCCAGGTACACATTTAATATCGCAGTCAGCAGAGAGGTCACCTACAACCCACGTATTCAGCTCTACAGATGCATTGGGGAAGTAATAGTCAACACCAGGGAGTGTATCCAAATATTACAGGTGTCACATGATGGGCTGATGGCACAACATATCTGGCATGTACTGCACATTACATACACATGACACCCCAGTGGGAGGTGTTATGGATACAACATAGTAGCCCACATATATAGGGGCCATGCACATAATTTCTGGCCCTATAGAGGGTGCATACCGAATGACAGCAGTGAGGCCATGTAAATCCACTACACACAGGTCAAGCAGGTAAAGTAGCAACAGGCCTTGTGTTGTGGCCACTTTTGTGGGCATTTAGAGGTCTGTGATGTTAATGAGTGGTATCAATGTGTGTATGTTAACAAGTGTGATGCAGGATGGGGTAACACATGGACATATATGTGGGACTGTCTGTAACGCCATGGACAGGTAGGTATTATGGAGGTGTGTGCGTATGTGTGTGTGTGTGTGTGTGTGTGTGTGTGTGTGTGTGTTTGTGTACTGTTAGGCAATGCTGTACAGGTTTTAAAGTGTGTTTATTGTTTCCCCCACAGGTGGCGAGGTGGGTCAGGGTCCCTCCTGCATGCAATCTGATGTAGGTGTCCATACAGACACTGATGATGATGATAATAATGTTGAGGCACAGGTGGGGTTGTCAGGGGCTGGCACTGCCCCAACATTTGACATCCCCCTTTTAGCCACCCCACCCCTGCACACAGTTTCAGTGCCTATATGCATACCATCACCAGTGGCCATAGCAGAGGGACAGCTGGCATTCAGTGGCAGTGCACAGGAAAGTGTGGTAACCATGCCTACTATGTCCAGTCACATCAGGCATAGCCAGATGTCCGGCAGGCTGTCACATAGGCAGATGTCCCAGTGTGCTCATTGTAGGGTCACTGGACATCATGCACCTGGCAGAGGCGACATAGCTGCTATCAGCAGAAGCATGTTTCAGGCTGTAATGGCAGAGCAGGCACGTATTGAGTGTTACACCAGACAGGGCCTTAGGCTGCAGAGGGCTGCTGTTGCATCTGTAAGTGACATCCTCCGTGAACTAAAAACAAACTGAATAAATCAACAACTGATAAAAAAACTAAAAGAGAAAAAGCACCACGCTGAAACCAAAACTGTTTTGTTAGCACTTTCATTTACTGAAAATGTGCAATCTGCTTCAGACAGTTAAACACACAAATATTCAAAGTTTAAATACTTTAAAAAGTCATGACATCATTTCCTAAAATGACCCCACCTCATTTTAAAGTGAACAGACATATTTTACAAAAAACATAAATAAATTAATGATCACTATATCAAAATAATCATTCACATATATAAATGAAATTCCTATCTCAATAAAGCTTTAAGTTTTAAAGTACTTTTGATGGAAATTACATCATTTAAACATGGCGGAGCTGAAGCATTTAATTTCAACTGCCAAAAAACTTATTTTTCTTCAAGTTTCAAGCTAGTAGGACCCCCTCTCTCATTCTGAACTATTTTTTCAATAGCCATAAATGAAAATTCATGTTCTGGAAATAATAAAATATGCCTAGCTAAGGCGTTGGTGGTATTACCTTTACCAATTGCATAACAATGTTCATAAATTCTATTTTTTAGTGGTCTATCCATTTTCCCTATATAAAAAGCGGGACATTTAGAACATAAGCCCAGATAGACCACCCCCTTAGTGTTGCAATAAAACTTGCCGTTAATGTAAAACTTTTTTCTATTCACTGTAAATGAATTACTAACTTTTATGTATTTACACCAACGACAATTTTCACATTTGAACATTCCACAATGTGGGCGATGTAGGTTAGAATTATTGTTTTCCAATACAACTTTAAGGTTACATCCTTTACGGAAAACTACATGAGGGTATTCAGTAATGTGTTTGTTAATCAATTGGTCCTCGGATAAAAAACACCAATTTTTGATGATAATAGATTTCAAGAATGGAGCATCTAAAGAAAATGTAGTAATAAAATTTGATGTAAAAGAATCCTCATTCTCAATTTTACCAAAATGGTTGAACCCTCTGATGTTATTAAATTCATGCAATAGCGAATGGTCAGTCGAAATAACCAAATTGTCTATTGAACTATCTAATGAGTCAACCTAGGTTTCAACAATCATATCACTTTCTTTTATCTGTAAAATTGGTTTAAATAATCCACTATTTCTTTTGTTAAACATCTCTTCAATAAGGTCACCAATAAGTTTAACTGGGTACCCACGTTTGATAAACATGTCTTTTAATAAATTACACTCTTCCAAAAAATTATTCTCCAAAGTCACCATCCTGGCATCTCTAACAAGTTGCCCTTTTACCACCCCTCTCTTCTGGTGGTAAAGATGGCAACTGGAGAAATGCAGAAATGCATTAGAATATGTGGGTTTCCTGAAAATTTTAGAAATAAATTTTTTTGGGGGGGGCATCCTTGATTAATTCCACATCCAAAAATGAAATTTGTTCTGTTTGAAATTCCCATGTAAATTTCAAACAGTTGGTGTATTTTGTGATTTTTTTCAACAAAAGTAGTGGCAGAGGCAACGTCGCCTCTCCACAAGATAAATATATCATCCAAATAATGGGTGTACCATGCGGTATTCTCCTGGAAGAAAGTATCCACAAAAAGGCAATGTTTTTCCCAAAAAGCCATGACCATATTAGCAAAGGTTGCTCCACAGGGAGACCCCATGGCTACACCCATTTTCTGGAGATAAAATTGTTTGTTAAACAAAAACTAATTATTACTGAGGACCAATTCAAGCAAATAAATGATTAAGTCAATAATTTGTCCTTCTAAGTGCTTTTCTAAAAGAAAATCCCTCACCCATTCACAACCCAGGTCCTGTGGTATAGATGTATAAAGGTCACAAACGTCTATTGTGAGAAAGTTTAGGGTTTCATCAAAAGGGAAATTATTAATAGCTAGTAAAAAATCCCATGAGTCTTTACAAATCTGTGACTCATTTTTCAAGACCTCTTTAAGTTTACAATTGACAAATTTTGCACACCCGTATGTGATGGATTGTCTCCCATCAATGATGGGGCGGAAGGGTGTTTTTTGTAGGTTTTTATGTATTTTTGGTAAACCAAAGAGGGTTGGAGTAATTGGTTGAATTATTTCTAAATAATTCAAAAGGTCCAAATCAATGCGACCTTCAATAAACAAGTCTTTAATAAACCCAGTGATTCTACGCAATGGAGATTTCCAACAAGTTTGGTAGTTAATTCTCCATTTCACAAAGAATTACTTTGCCTTTTCAATAGACAGGGAATTGAACTTATGGAATGTCTGATTAAAGACTATGGTAGACAAACAGAGGTTTTTAAAAAAGAACTGGCAGATTTAGATTCTAGCATAAGACTGGATGTAGAATTTTTACATTATAAATTTGATTTCCTTCGAATTTTTTCAAGTATGGAGAGTGCTCTTTTAAAAATTAAAGAGAACAAGATGAAGAACTTGAATAGGGATTCTGTTGCATATGAAAGGGGTGTTGCTTACCCCTTGCCTCCTTCTAAACTTTCAAACAAAAGCAAAACAAACATTGATTATGACCAGGACACTTCCGGTGATATTTTTACTAGTGAACTTGACAATAATAATGTTTCATTTGGGGACGACATGATTATTTCACCAGTTAGAAGGAGTGAGAGACTTGCGAGTAAACACAGGAACAATGGTTCTGACCCTAAAATAGTTATTAACCAGGATCAGAGCCAGGGTTTTCAAGCTCGCAAAAACCTCAACACCGGGGGGCAACGAAATCAAGCCCAACACCAAAACCAGTGGAAGAGGAAGAAGCAGAACAAAAGGAGGAGATAACTTCCTCCAGTGACTTTAATATTACTGTTCTGAGAGAAGTGGAACAGAACAAACTGTGTATTTCTTGCAACAGTTCTAAAGATTTTAAGATCTATAATTATTCTTCTTTTGTTCCTGATTCTACACTTATTGAGATTCTGGCTAGAGGGCTTACATTTGTTCCTACTTTTAGGAGCAATTTGGAAAGAACCCTGGTTGATTTAAAAACCTTTACAAGGAAACTTAACTTGAATGTTCTACTAGGAAGCAACTCGAGTCTTACAAAGGACTTTAGGGTTGCTAGTATTTTAACCCTGTTTTGCATCCTAATATCACACTATTTGAGAAAGTATTTGAAAATGATTTTAGGTCACTCATGGGAGAACGTTGTTTAAGTAACATTTCAAACAATAACCTCACTCAGAATGAGAAAGATGCGTTGCAAGGGTTGAAATTTGCGAACATTCATATTATGAAACCAGATAAGGGGGGTGGTTTGGTTTTTATGAGTAAAGAGGATTATGTATTGAATATGGAGTCAATACTTAACAGTGAAGTCTATTTAAAAGTGTCCCTAAATGAACTTAATGGGGCATATCGTAGAATCACTGGGTTTATTAAAGACTTGTTTATTGAAGGTCGCATTGATTTGGACCTTTTGAATTATTTAGAAATAATTCATCCAATTACTCCAACCCTCTTTGGGTTACCAAAAATACATAAAAACCTACAAAAACCACCCTTCTGCCCCATCATTGATGGGAGACAATCCATCACATACGGGTGTGCAAAATTTGTCGATTGTAAACTTAAAGAGGTCTTGAAAAATGAGTCACAGATTTGTAAAGACTCATGGGATTTTTTACTAGCTATTAATAATTTCCCTTTTGATGAAACCCTAAACTTTCTCACAACAGACGTTTGTGACCTTTATATGTCTATACCACAGGACCTGGGTTGTGAATGGGTGAGGGATTTTCTTTTAGAAAAGCACTTAGAAGGACAAAGTATTGACTTAATCATTTATTTGCTTGAATCGGTCCTCAGTAATAATTACTTTTTGTTTAACAAACAATTGTATCTCCAGAAAACGGGTGTAGCCATGGGGTCTCCCTGTTGAGCAACCTTTGCTAATATGGTCATGGCTTTTTGGGAAAAACATTACCTTTTTGTGGATACTTTCTTCCAGGAGAATACCACATGGTACACCCATTATTTGGATGATATATTTATCTTGTGGAGAGGCGACATTGTCTCTGCCACTACTTTTGTTGAAAAAATCACAAAATACACCAACTTTTTGAAATTTACATGGGAATTTCAAACAGAACAAATTTCATTTTTGGATGTGGAATTAATCAAGGATGCCCCCCAAAAAAATTTTATTTCTAAAATTTTCAGGAAACCCTCATATTCTAATGCATTTCTGCATTTGTCCAGTTGCCATCCTTACCACCAGAAGAGAGGGGTGGTGAAAGGGCAACTTGTTAGAGCTGCCAGGATGGTGACTTTGGAGAATAATTTTTTGGAAGAGTGTAATTTATTAAAAGACATGTTTATCAAACGTGGGTACCCAGTTAAACTTATTGGTGACCTTATTGAAGAGATGTTTAACAAAAGAAATAGTGGATTATTTAAACCAATTTTACAGATAAAAGAAAGGGATATGATTGTTGAAATCCAGGTTGACTCATTAGATAGTTCAATAGACAATTTGGTTATTTCGACTGACCATTCGCTATTGCATGAATTTAATAACATCAGAGGGTTCAACCATTTTGGTAAAATTGAGAATGAGGATTCTTTTACATCAAATTTTATTACTACATTTTGTTTAGATGCTCCATTCTTGAAATCTATTATCATCAAAAATTGGTGTTTTTTATTTGAGGACCAATTGATTAACAAACACATTACTGAATACCCTCATGTAGTTTTTCGTAAAGAATGTAACCTTAAAGTTGTATTGGAAAACAATAATTCTAACCTACATCACCCACATTGTGGAATGTTCAAATGTGAAAATTGTCGTTGGTGTAAATACATAAAAGTTAGTAATTCATTTACAGTGAATAGAAAAAAGTTTTACATTAACGGCAAGTTTTATTGCAACACTAAGGGGGTGGTCTATCTGGGCTTATGTTCTAAATGTCCCGCTTTTTATATAGGGAAAACGGATAGACCACTAAAAAATAGAATTTATGAACATTGTTATGCAATTGGTAAAGGTAATACCACCAACGCCTTAACTAGGCATATTTTATTATTTCCAGAACATGAATTTTCATTTATGGCTATTGAAAAAAATAGTTCAGAATGAGAGAGGGGGTCCTACTAGCTTGAAACCTGAAGAAAAAGAAGTTTTATGGCAGTTGAAATTAAATGCTTCAGCTCCGCCAGGTTTAAATGATGTAATTTCCATCAAAAGTATTTTAAAACTTAAAGCTTTATTAAGATAGGAATTTCATTTATATATGTGAATGATTATTTTGATATAGTGATCATTAATTTATTTATGTTTTTTGTAAAATATGTCTGTTCACTTTAAAATGAGGTGGGGTCATTTTAGGAAATGATGTCATGACTTTTTAAAGTATTTAAACTTTGAATATTTGTGTGTTTAACTGTCTGAAGAAGTTTACACATTTTCAGTAAATGAAAGTGCTAACAAAACAGTTTTAGTTTCAGCATGGTGCTTTTTCTCTTTTTATTTTTTTATCCTCCGTGAACTGTCGGGTGCCATCCATGCTTCTACCGAGCAAGCAGATAAATGGCATGATGAGATGATGGCCCTTATCGACCGTGGTGTGTCTGTGCTTCAACGTGTGGTGGGAAAGTGACGACTCCCGTGTGGATGTGGGCCAGCAACACCAACAGCTGGCAGTCAATGTGGACGTGCTAGGACACCAAGGGGCTCCTGTAGTGGCAGTAGCAGCAGCAGCCCCGGCAGTGTGGCGGGTGTGCTGTCCACACCACACTACAGCAGACCACATGCACGTGGTCCTGGCCAGTCCCAGAAGGCATCTGTTACCAGCGGACAAATTTCATCAGCAGGTGAGAGTAGCACATCGACGCCTGCACCTGGACGTACCCACAGAACCCCTGGCAGGCACAGTCTACATGTCCATGGCTAGAGGCAGTGAACAGCACACCCTGCCAGGTATGGTTTGCATCTGACCATAAACACCTGTGTAGGGCAGCCACATGGCAGAACTGTGTGCATGCATACCCACACACTATGCAAACACACCTAGGGCAACCCCATACCTACACACACCACATCACCTCGACCAGCTCATTAGAGTACACCCCTCACCCACACACATGGTGTCAAATGTATGGCCCACCCTCAGCCTCTAGCAAACCAACACCACACCCTGTGCATATGATGATACCTGTGCCCCATCCCTGCCATCCATACCATCAATGCAAGGCCAGGCTGATATGGTTCTGATGCACATGGTGACTGTACAACAGTGTACCACAGTCCTGCAGTGTAACTTGTTGTAGGGAGTAGAGTGTGAGGCATATTTGGCAGGTAGTGTAGCCGTCCAGCAATGATGCCTTATAGCTGTTAGTAACACTGGTTGGTTGTGGTCTCTAAAATTTTATCCAATTATGTTGTGGGTGTACATGTGTTAGCACTAGGATGCCCTGTGCATATGATGATATCTGTGCCCCATCCCTGTCATCCATACCATCGATGCAGGGACAGGCTAATATGGTTCTGATGCACACGGTGACTGTAAAACAGTGCACCACAGTCCTGCAGTGTAACATGTTGTAGGGAGTAGACTAAGGCATATTTGGCAGGTAGTGTAGCTATCCAGCAATGATGCCTTATAGCTGTTAGTAACACTGGTAAGTTATGGTTTCTAAAATGTTATCCATGTGTGTTGAAGGTGTACATGTGTCAGCACAAGGATGGTCTGCAGTCATATTGCACAATGGGGTATGCCACTGTGCTGACACCATGACTGTGACATATCTGGGGTACAATCAAACACATTTCACAGGTTATTATACCAGTTATTGCCTGTGCCACATGAACAGGTGGCCCACTGAGGCGTGTATAGCCTGCAACCTGATGTAGACCCATCCACATACACACACACTGTTACTTGCCAACACTGGGACTAGACCCCTACCTAACTATGTTGTGATACTGATGTGTGTGGCTTACATTACACACACCGCACAGCATTTAGGGTGAGGTGTGTCCCAGGTTACATGGTACATGCAGAACATCCCCCGGCATGTACAGTATGCTAATGGGGGATGTAATGGGTGTATTTGGACGATACGTAGTGTGGCATACTGTCATATATACATTTACAGACACATAACAGCCAGACACACATCTGAGATACCAGGGCCTATTGCTGCTAACTACCTTGACCATGCCTCCAGTGTGTTACAGGTAAGCTGCACACATCACATGCATAACTGGCTTGGATTGTGGTAACAGTTACCTGTATGTTTGATGGTGACAGTGGTAACCATAACGTGGTACATGGGACATATACCTGGTGTACCTTGGTGTAATAACAGTGTACACAGAACCCACATCCCCTACTGGATATTGTACTCCCTGAAACCCATGATGACACTCTGCCATACCCACCATCACACATTGGCCATGACTGCGATACAACTCATAGTATACCCCAACTTTGGTACTACAGGGATATGCATCTCATGCACATGCCACATGCGTAGTAGGCTGTCAATCAAGCATAGGTTGCCTGTACATATCCCAGCTGGATATCTGCCATCTGCACATCTGTACAGGGGCTGACAGTCATCAGCTTGGCAGGTAGCTATGCAGTAGCATGAGTGCATTGACAGACCAGTAAGGGGTATATACTGTGATACAGCTCACACACCAGGGATACAGCATTGAGCCATCAGTGTCCAGCCATGCTCGCAGGTGTGCCCATTGTCAGTACTACATTAAGCACTCTGCTCTTGCCTGGGTTAGCACTGTCAGCAGCAGTAGTACTGCCATGATACACTACATGCCAGTGTGACAGCACGTACCCTGTGCTACTACACCTGTATGTCACACATTCACATAGATAACAGTGCTGTACAGGCCTCATATATGTCTGTGTCCCACACATGACACTCACACCCCTTGCTACTGTAATGACAGCACATAGGTGCATGTATTGTACATGGCATTACATACACTTATTACAGGTTATCCAACTGGGTTGTGTGTCCTGGTTACCAGGGCTAAGCTATGCTTAGCAAGTATTAGCATTGCTGCAATATAACAGCTAAGCTGATTTGCATGCTGGTAAGTGCTGCCTACACTGTGTAAGTGCCCATATGTTTACCCATAGCTTAGCACCACTTAGCTTCGCACAAACCCGCTTAAAGCTGCTCAAAACTGCCTTAACCACTCTGTATCCGACAGTCCTTGTTCTGCCCAGCAACAAAATGAACAGCCCTTGCAGATCTTGAATCCAGGACCCTTTACACTGAAGTCACAACACTTAACCACTACGCCACGACCACCGTGGAGACAGCTGTTGTTTCACCAATATAGCTGTCCATACACATATTGAGTAGCATTGTACAATTGCCTTTAGTTCCTAATTTGTGTAGTCCTTGTTATTAATATGACTGTTGCATCACATATGTTGTATTATCATTATGTGCACATAGCAGATACATACAGTGAGATACATATGGGAGGGTATACACAACCGTGACGTTTACTCATGACAGGAATATGGTTGTATACATATCATAGGTGTATATATGTCTACATGTACATACACATGTATACTCATACATATGTCTGTATACACATCTGTATAGTGCTACATATATATGTCCATGTGTACATCTCTTGGTATATATATATATATATATATATATATATATATACATATATGTATATATATATACACATACATATGTATATATACATATGTATATGTATATGTATATGTATATGTACATATAGATATATGTGTATATAGCTATATATCTATGGGCATCCTATGTGTACAGATATGCCTAGTTATGTTGGCATATATATATATATATATATATATATATATATATATATATATATATATATGTAAAACTATATCTGCATGCATATCTATTCTGATATACCTACTACTGTCAATATATCTGTAGATATCCATATATATATGTGCATATGTATCACTATCTGTATATGTGTAGATATATATTGCTCTGTATATGTATATATCTGGGTGTGTATATGTATATCTTTGTCATATACATACCCATCTATTTATGTTATGTATATGTGTAGTCATATATATAGATATCTGGATAATTATATGTACATATATTTTCACCATATGTCCTGGACATGGAGTGTAGCCCTACCCCAGCCCCTATAGTCCCAACTTCATAGTGCAAGGGGATGTCAGGTACGTATAGTAGGTATATTAGTAGACTATTGCTACTGTAATTGGGATTTTCTAAACAGACATGGTGTGTGGGAGGTCACATCTGCTTTTCACATGTGTGCCATTGGCTACTGACAGACATCCTAAGGACATCATAGTAAAGTACTGCTGCTAGCACATAATGCCCCTGTGGACTGCAGCAGAGATATTGGCCAATATATGTGGACATTTTGACACCCTCTGTACAATCCAGAGGTATACACAGAACCCCTTAGTGCAAAACATGTGTACCATGCCTGACAATATGGATGTTGACAGCCATGTAGATAGGAATAACACATAATGACTGGTATACATTTGCCACCATAGGTTATGCATTCACACACCCCTGTCTGGCCTGACACATAATAACCGCTGATGCAGGGGTGCCATGGCCACATACTACCCACTAGATATTGACATACATCTGTACAGCATCCCACTGCTCTGTCTGACATACATGACTGTTAAGGGAGGCTCGGCAGCAGTATATCTGGCAGGTATTTGTACATGACATCTCACTGGGTAAGTACACTAAGCTGCTAGGCCTGTAACAATGCACTGTGCAGGCTACAGACAGACTGACTCACCACTGGCCTACATCTCCTATGGGAGAATGCACATGTACCTGCATATATAGCAGGCTCTACAGGCATGTCACAGCACAGAGTAAGATACACCTGTGTGAAAGTGCATAACCACAACCAATGTGAATACAGCCACAGCCACATATGGTAATCTAGTATAATATTACAGTATATGTACTATCTGTTCAACACCATCCTCATATGTGCCACTCACAGACTAAGCCTACATATACTGGGCTGCTACACAGTTTGGTATGATGGCTGTCTTTGGTATGGGACATGTGTGTATGGCCCTACAAACATGTAAGCCAATATGGTAACATACAGTGGAGCAGCATGTAACATCAGCTAGGATGGGACCTAGAAAAATGACATCTACCACAGTCTGTACACAGGCTAAAGTACATATTAACAATACACACACTGTCGACATTCACCATAAGTATACAGACCTCAGTACTGCACAAACATCCACAGAATGTCCAGGTTATGTCATCAAATATAAGCCCTACTGTACATAACATGTGTAGCAGTCTGATATCTCACTGGCTTGTTATCAGATATGATGACACTAATTATGGTGTACAGCACATATGTACCTCTTAATGCACGACATATGTACAAAGGTTGACAGAGTTGTGGCTGGAAGCACATACACAAGACCAATATTGACATGTTGCTGTGATAACCTCATACATTTACTGTTGTACCAGGGTTTGTTGCAACATATGCCCTTATGAGGGATATGAAGTCAGTAACTGTCATGGCTTTCACCATCTACAGACTGCAATCCTCACACTACCTTCTGCAGTTCACAGATAGATGCTCTGTGGGTAACACATGAAACCAAAGGCACAACACACTGCCCAGTCTGCACATGACCCTACAGATGGGGATTCCTCATAAACATAGAACTGACACGGCAGGTATTAAAACATGTAGGACAGCCATATCCATACACACACTGTTAAACCAACATTACTCCCAATGCAGTATAGCAGCACTTACAGTCTGTAGTCAGGTAAGGCACCACCCCCTCCTGTGTGTTGCCCTGTTTCCACAGTGTATGTTGTTAAAGGTAAATCCCCAATCCATCTGAGATGTTGTTTGCCAAACAACATATCTAGTTCCTGCTCACAGTGAATGAAAAGGGCCAACACCAACATGATGTTCCTAGATATTGGAGTGTGTTTCCATGCAATTGGCTATGGGAATGTTACCACAGCTGTTCCACATGCAATCAGCTAGGGGATGGCTGCAATTCATGCAGAGACCATCAGCTGATTGTGAGCATCACTTGAAATATACATGCTGCTGCCTAAGCAAAGCAGGTGTAGGTCTCCACATCCACCAGAGAGGGAGTGAGTGAGGCAGACAGAGGCAAAGGCAAGTCAGGGAGGGGTGGGAGAGTAAAACTTAAGCATGTTTGTGTCACACACCTACCAGCACAGGGTATCAAACCCCTAACGACTATGTAGTGCTATCACAATTCTATGCAGTTATTGGATGCACCACATAGGTTACCTGTTGTGGAGCCTTCAGAACATATATGTGATGGTGAGTGACATCTGCAACAGGGATATGGTAGCTATATGGTAGGTGACGTACAAGTGCCTACCCATATGAGCAGGTGCCAGCGTCAACACAGCCACACTCTCACAGGGACGCACACACATTGACACACTTGGCAGGGCCAGGATTACAACTCATAACTAGTGAGATTGCCACAGCACATTACTGTGCAGGTATCACATGCACCACATGGGTCATGCGGAGGTTATATGGGTAAAGGGTATGGGGAGGTGTCTGACATCAGACAGCATGTTTCAGTATGCCAATGGGGGTTGTAGTGAGTGTGGATGTGATCATACGCATCATACAACACACACAAATACACAGGGTGCCAGTACTGACATGCATGGGTGCATTTCTGCACGGGTGTGTGGTGGTTGACTGTGCCAGATGGCTATACAAAGCTAGGTAATGGGTATACCTTGTCATCAGGCCACATAACAATGGTCTGCATTGTGGCTCAGGGCTGTAGTTTCTGCATTTGCCCACACAGGTGGGTATTGTCTCCCCCATCCAGTCACCTGGGTGACTATTGTGTGTGGCCAATGCTGTGCATTGCTTGCCATGTATGTGTTTCTTAGTCCATGACATGGACGGTGTCTGGGATGTGCACACCTCCCACATGCATGTACAGTGACATGTGGAACTGTTCCTGGGGTGTCTGGCTTATGTTGTGTACACAGATTATCATTAGATGTGCCACTCTTGGCCACCTTTGGCAGGAACTGGTAATGGACAGCAGGTTTACCCTGCACCTACATTGATAGCATGCTAATGGCATTCCCTGGTGTCAGTGGCATCTATCCATACAGGGCATGTTTTCAGGCATGGTATGTCCTTTGTGGGTCACATGTGATGGCATCACAGGTGTTGCAGGTGTCCATTGGGAAGGTGCACTGTCTGCATGTACATGCCTATTGGATAGATGGACAGGGTGCCATGCCCTCTGTAGCCCACTGCAATCACTCCATAGTTACTATCAGTGGCCAATATGCAGTATACTGCCCACATATTGGCTGTTGCCTAGGCATGTGTGTGTGTGTGTGTGTGTGTGTGTGTGTGTGTGTGTGTGTGTGTGTGTGTGTGTGTATGAGACATGGGTTGAGAGTGTGCTCTGGGTAATACTGGGGTTGCTAACTGTGAGATGTCACATGTATGGGTATGGATTTGCACCCCAGCCTCTCATCTATTTCACATCTGTTATCCCTGTATGGTGGAAATTGTGATATATGCTAGGGCCACCATATAAGAAATTTGCAAAACCCACTCCACATTGGGCCCAGATGTCACACACTCACACCTGCAGGATACAAGTTACAAACACACACACATGCCATGTCTGGGAGTAGAACCCCTACCTAACTAGTTTATTATACTACAGCACTATGCAGTTATAGTATGTGCCACAGAGATTACTGGAGTACACCTTCCCCAAAGGTGTATTTCACAATGAATGACATCAGCAGGATTGCCAAAGTAGGGCATTTGAAATGTACTGAATGTGACTAGCCTAAAATGCATTGCTCCCTACACAGACATTGAAACACACACAAAACATCCACAACTGACATGTGTGGGTATAGAACCCCTAACAGAGGTCTATATCACACTACAGCATGGTGCTGTTATAAGACGCACCATGGGAATTAATACAGAACTCCTTCCCCAAAGGTGTATTTCACAATGAATGACATCAGCAGGATTGCCAAAGTAGGGCATTTGAAATGTACTGAGTGTGACTAGCCTATAATGCTTTGCTCCCTACGCAGACATTGAAACACACACAAAACATCCAGAACTGCCACGCGTGGGAATAGAACCCTACCAGAGATCTAAATCACACTACACAGTTATGGTACACGCTAGGGAGATTACTGGGCTACAACCTTCCCAGAGGTCTATTTCTGGGTGGATGACATCAGCAGCCTTGCCAAAGTTGAGCATTTGAATTGTAGGGAGTGTGAATACCCTAAAAAGCATTGCTCCCTACACAGACAGACACACACACACTTGCCATGTCTGGGATTAGAACACCTACCTAACTACTTTTTCACACTACAGCAGTACGGAGTTACAGGATGCCCTACGGAGATTACTGGGCTACAACCTTCCCAGGGATCTATTTATAGGGGAAAGACATAAGCAGCCTTGCCAAAGTTGAGCATTTGAGTTGTAGGGAGTGTGACTACCCTAAAAAGCATTGCTCTCTAAACAGATAAAATCAGACAGACATACACTTGCCATGTCTGAGATTAGAACACCTACCTAACTACCTTAACACACTGCAGCAGTACGCAGTTACAGGACGCTCTGCGGAGATTACTGGGCTGCAATCTTCCCAGAGGTGTATTTCTAGGTGGATGACATCAGCAGCCTTGCCAAAGTTGAGCATTTGAATTGTAGGGAGTGTGACTACTTTATCACACTACAGCAGTACACAGTTACAGGATGCGCTACAGAGATTGCTGGGCTGCAATCTTCCCAGAGGTGTATTTCTAGGTGGATGACATCAGCAGCCTTGCCAAAGTTGAGCATTTGAATTCTAGGGAGTTTGACTACCCCAAAAAGCATTGCTCTCTACACAGACAGAGACAGACAGACACACACACACACACACACACACACACACACACACACACACACACACACACACACACACACACACACACACAGTTGCCAGGTCTAGGATTAGAACTCCTACCTAACTAGTTTATCACACTACAGCAGTTCGCAGTTATGGGATGCGCCATGGAGATTACTGGGCTATAACTCTCCCAAAGGTGTATTTCATAGTGGATGACCTCAGCAGGCTTGTCATAGTAGGGCTATGGGGAGGGCAGTTTGTGTGCATAGGCCATAACCCATTCATCTAGGGGTTGACATGCCACATGCGGGAAGGCACAGGGTCATATTTCACAAGTACGTGTATACAGCTGCTAGATGACTACCTCCTTGTACAGTCATGTTGCACAGCTGGCACGTGCACCACATAGTCTCTAATGCTGACAGATACTGGTGGCTAGTATCTGCAGTGAGTGACATCTGAACCTCATGTGGTTGGGGCACTTTGGCTGTGTGCTGGGTGGGACAGGCCTGGATGGCTCCTTGTCACAGTCATCCTCTTCCACACATCTATGTACGTCTACCTTTGGTTTATTATAGTGTGTTGCCTTACATATATGCCTGTATTCCTATCCACTGTGTGTGCAAGGCATGAGTGGTGCATACTGACGAGTGTCTGCACTAACAACTGCGACTGCCAGATATGTCTGGTCCACTGGTGTTTGCAGACATGGCCTTCATGTGTTTGTGTGTGAGCATGCCCAGTATGACCTTTCAGTATGTTGTTGACTGACATTGCCTTCATTTCTCTAAGCGTGTAAGCATGCCCAGTATGCCCATCTGTATTTAATGTGTGGCTTGAGTCCAGGTGGTTTGTACTGCAGTGCTGACCTTTGTGTTGTACACCGACAGGTAGCATGCTGTTTCTGCAGAGTATCCATCAAGCATTTGGTATTGACTGTTCCTACATTTCTGCATAGGATAGGGGGGATCACCTGACTATTTCTACATTTCTGCACAAGATTGGGGGGCACACCTGACTGTTACTACATTTCTATGTAGGATGGGGGGCACACCTCACTATTTCTACATTTCTACACAGGATGGGTGGGGGCACAATTAACTGTTATTACATTACTACGTAGGAAGGGGGGAGGTACACCTGACTATTTCTACATTTCTACACAGGATTAGGGGCACACCTGACTGTTATTACATTACTATGTAGGATGGGGGGCACACCTCACTATTTCTACATTTCTACACAGGATTGGGGGGCACACCTGACAGTTATTACATTACTACGTAGGATGGGGAAAGGCACACCTGTCTATTTCTACATTTCTACACAGGATTGGGGGCACACCTGACTGTTATTACATTACTACGTAGGATGGGGGGAGGCACACCTGACTATTTCTACATTTCTACATTTCTACACATGATTGGGGGGAGCACATCTGACTGTTATTACATTACTATGTAGGATGGGGGGGCACACCTGACTATTTCTACATTTCTACACAGGATTGGGGGGCACACCTGACTGTTATTACATTACTACGTAGGATGGGGGGAGTCACACCTGTCTATTTCTACATTTCTACACAGGATTGGGGGGCACACCTGACTGCTATTACGTTACTAAGTAGGATGGGGGGCACACCTGACACTTGTACACATTTGCTATGACTGTACTGATATGTCAGGTACTCCATTTCATTCTGTACTCTTACCTATCATGCTTACTAGTGGCATACCAATATACTACAGATTGTAGATTTGGTTGCCCTACATATTAGTGTCTGACTTCCTTCCTAGTCTGTCTGTGTAGGCCTGAGGGGGAGGTTAACCATAGCCATCATTCAGGGGCCATAGCACAGGCTCGGTTTGGGTTTGTCTATACCTGTCCTGCTGGCTGAGACTGTTGTTGGGTATGTGATCTACCCTGACTGGCATGTGTGAGTCATATGGACACACATGTTGCTCAGCACATTTCTGCAATGGGTTTTGTCACCCTGTGTAGTACTGGCTACTATGGTGACTCCAGTATGTGTTACAGATGTCATGGTGCCACTACGGGTGTCTACTATCTGCTGTCATAACATTCAGCCACCCAATTCCCTTGCATGCTCATATCCATACCATAGATACAGGTAATAACACATTCTACTTCATTTGGCAATTGGTAATTGATTGACTTACCATGAGTGTGTGCCAGACTTGTGGATGGTGCTGGAGGGCTGCCTATGTCAGATGCTCATAGTGCACTCCCTATACAAACTTGAGCACAGGTAGTGTAATGTTTGTCATCCCTTTTACTGTATGTGCGAGTCAGAGAGAGGTGTCATTCCTTGGGTCCCTACTGTGTCAGTGTATGTGCTATGCATTGTCTCTTTGCCGCAGCTTCGACATACTGGGCATGGCTGTATCTGCCTACTGGGGCAGGCTCAGGTTGTTCTTCCTTCGATTCACTCTGTGCCTGTGCAGGCCTTGGCATTGGTAGGGCTACACAGCCCCCCACCAATGCCAAGGCCTTGGTATTGGTGGGGGGGTTGTGTGGTCCTGCCCCATGCTGTTCCTGCTGCAGCTGTTTCCGCAGGATCATATTGTGTAGCATGGCACATACCATAACAATTTGGGTACATGTAGCTGGTGAGTACTGCAAGACTCCACCAGATGTGTCCAGACGCAGGAGCCATGACATGAGCATCCCAAACACACGCTCTATTATGCGTCTGGTCTGTGTATGTGCCTCATTATGGCGTTCTTGTACAGGTGTGTGTGCATTTCTGATGGGTGTCACCAGCCAAGGCTCCAGTGTGTAACCAGCATCCCCCACTATGTGACCGCATGGGATGTCCCTATTGGCAAATCTCTGGTACAGCTGTGTCAGATGCCATATGTGGGAATCATCATAGCTTCCAGGGCAGCCAGCACACACATTCATTATAATGCCCTGGGCATCACATATGACTTGGCAGTTGATGGAGGGGATTCCCCTGCAGTTGATGTAGGCCCTACCCTGATCAACAGGTAGTGCTTTGATGCATATGTGGGTGCAGTGTATAGCACCCACTACCTCAGGGTATTCTGCTATTTGGTGGAAGAGACACATATTGCTGGCCAACACCTCATGGGTGTTGAGGAAATATACGTGCTTACTGGCATGTGCTGATATGGCATCCAGGAACTGGTGGAATACTCTAGATGCTGATACCTGTGAGATCCCCATAATATCCCCAGTTGAGCTTTGGGAGGTACCTGTGGCTAGTATTCCTAGGCCTACACATACCTTGGTATCCACTGGGATGGGTTCCCCTTGGTCAGTTTGCTGTAGGAGGTTTCTGTCTACCCTATAGCGCTCTACTATCTCCAGCTCATGTAGCCCTTGGTAGGTTACCCTGGGTCTGTACACTTTCTCTGTCTCCTCAATGTGGGTTGATCAGTAGCATTCACATCCTCACCACCCTCAGCCTCTTGTTGTCCTATGTTGCCTGCTGCAGGCCTTCTCATTTTGTAGGTTTGTTTGTTAAAATTTCCTCGCTTGTATACACTGGTGGTGTAGAGTGTAGGAAAAACAGAGGGGAAGGTGTTTGCATAGTTTATAGTTGTGTTCTTGGCTGGGCTGGTCTGCTGCCTGTGTAATTGGCTGATTCTGATACATTTCACCTGCCAGCTAAGCTAGTTCTCCTTGATTACCTTCCTACTGCTGTTTTCCCTTCCCATTGCCTTCCTGTTTAAGCCTGGGTGTGCGCTGCGCAAACAGAGTGCTCAAATATGCACACTGCTGCTATTTCCTGGTTTAACTTCTTTTTTCTTCCTGTAAAACCTGATGCGCGGTGCACACACCCGCTTAGGCTTTGTAAAGAGTGCTAGGCAGGTTTAGACACACCCCTAGCTTAGCTGTGCTAAGCTTGGAGCAAACCCAAGCCACAGGGCTCCAATCCTCTTACAGTATGCCTGACACACACCCCCATGATGTCACCTAACTCCAAGGCTTGCACCAAGCTATTCCTACTCTTACACTGTTGGGAACTGACTTACATGCTGGGGAAAACTGGAATTTACTATCCTTCCCCTCATTTGCATAGGATTGCCTACTAATGCATAGTTACATGTCTCACACTGAGCCTCCCCCCCTTTGCAACCACTACTCACTGGCCATGTTGTCTTCTGCCTGCCATTGACTTGCATAGCAGAATACTGATTTTAGTTTGAATGCTTAATTTAGGTTCATTTTGTTATTTTCCCCCCGATCCCATTTGCACGCCGCTGCCCTACGCTTAAACAGCCGTGATCGCCTAAAAAAATAAAAGTTGATTTTTGTGGGTTTTTTTACTGTTTGCAATGCCAGTGGACTTCTACTTGACCATTGGCATGCTTACTACATGATATGCAGTCTTTAGTTGGAGCTGTCACAGCTCCGTTTTGGATTTTGCAGAAATGTACTTGGTTACTAACCGAGTACATTTCTGCAGATAGCACCAGTCCTGCACGGATGGTTACAAGCTTCCTGGATTGCAAAATCACCTCATTTGCATGGATTTCTCCTGCAAATGGGGTGATTTGCATACAAGGGCTTAATCCATGCAGGATTAGTGCAGGAGCGCTTGTGCACGCCCCTGCAGGCTGTTCCTGGATTGCATGGCAGACATATTGTCTGCTTGAGCTCCTGCACCGATCTTGCATGTCATGCAAGCTATAGAGAATCCGGGGGACTATTTATTTTATTTTATTTTTTATTTTACATTTGTTTCCTAGGAATGTCCCACTGGGCCAGATGGCCCTTTTTCAGCAGAGGCCCTGGGAGAAAAGCTCCATTAAAAGAAAGTAAAAAATTAATTGAAAAAAAATTATTATGTACCATAGAGTAAAAACATTACAGAACATAGATACAAAATATTACATAAAATAGTTCAAAATCTAAAAGCTCTGTTACAGAAAAAGAGAAAAGAAACAACTATACTAATTCACAGTTGTGTATACTGAGGCAATCTTGAGGTGAAGTGCAAAAAAGAAAGAATAAGTGAAAGCGTGGGAAACTAGAGATAGAGAGAAGTCTGAGCTGTAGGAAGCATGAAACATGATTTTTGTAGGAAGAGAGGAGTAGAATAATTTAAGACAACTGGAGAGGGGTGAGATGAGTGGTCATCCTGGGGAAGAGCAGGAGCATATCCAGTTGTCGTTTAGGTCATTTTTGAGGAGTGATTTGAAATGTTTTTGTATTAGTAGTGTTTACAATTTGTTGTGGAATGGAGTTCTGGATCTTGGATATTTTGTACAAGAAGAGGGATTCACCAAAGCTGTTATTGACTTTTGTGGTTTTTAGTAATAATTTATCAGAGGATCTTAAGGTTCTATTGTTGTATTGCTGTACTAAGTCTTTGAGAGTTAGGCAGTGGTCTGGTTTGTAGATGATGGAGTGGGTGATAGTTGGTTTAAGTGGAGGAGGCTGGGAAGTTCAATCCAGTTTAGCTCTTGTAGTGCAGTGCAGTGATGGGTTCTATTTGGGTGGTTTAGGGCAAATCTAGCTGTTTTGCTATAGCAGGCCTCTAGTTTATTTAGGTCAGTTTTTTATTATTAAAGATGGGGTGGCATATAAAAGGGTGGAAAGGAGATGTGTTCTTGCTATGGTCTGTCTGGTGGTGTTGGTGAGGAAAGGGTTTTGCTCTATAGAGAGTACCAAGTTTAATATGGACCTTTTTAAATGGTTAAAGCCAAATGTTTATCGAAGTTTAGTGAGTTATCAATTGTTACCCCAAGAAGTTTTATGTGTTATACTGCTTATATTTTGGTATTGTTGGATTACAAGATACTGAAAGGGGGTTGAGTTACTTGTGATTTGCTTTTAGTAAAGATCATCAGTTTTGTTTTGTTTAGGTTGAGTATTAGCTGATGAGTTGACAAGTATTCTTCTCTGTCAAGGAATATTTTTTGTGTTATTTCCAGGAGTTTGGGAAGAGTTGGTGCTGACCATATAAGAGAGAAGTCATCAGCGTATTGAATAGTAGTAGCATTATTAGTAGCATTGGATAATTTATTGGTGAATATGTATAAAAGTAGTGGGCCGAGTACTGACCCTAGAGGGACACCCATTGAGACAGGAAGAAGGGGGGAGAGAGTGTTTGTGTTTTGCCACTTAACTACTTGCTGGTGGTCAGTTAGGTAGCTATGGAGTCATGCTAATGCTGTTTGGGAGAGGTGTATTGATGCTAGTTCATTTAGCAGTTGTTGATGTGATACAGTGTCAAAGGGTTTTGACATGTTGAGGAAGATGGCTGAAACTAAGATGCTCTTGTTTTTAAGCTCAATGATCTTATTGGTGAAGCAGATTAAGGCTGTTGTGGTGCTTAGGCCTGAAACTGTGTTGTGAGTTTGAGAGAAGGTTGTTCCTTAATAGGTGGTCTAGCAATTGCTTATGAATGCATTTTATGAGGATTTTGCTAATGGGGGTAGAATGGCTCTGCGATGCTAGTTAAATAACTCTGCCGAGGGGCCGCCTTTATGCAGAGGTATGATGTGAAATATTTCCACAGTTTGGATATGTTTTGGTTTTGTTCAGTTGTAGATTGATTAATTAGAATGAAAATGGGGTATGCAATTTTGTCAGCTGCTACTCTGAGAAATTCACTGGATAACTGGTCAGCAGCAAGAGTGGTAGTCCTTAGCTTGTTAAGGAGGAGTCTTATGGTATTGGTTTGAACTGATTTGACAGTGAATGAGTTGAGGTTTGAAAGAGTGCCTAAAGGTAGTATTAGTGGTGAGATTTTGTCATGATTTACTAGAGATAGTATTGAGTTTTCTGACGTGGGAGTTAAATTGGGCTGCAGTACTTTCAAAGGTGGTGGGTGATGGGGTAGTAGTTTGACCTGGGTTAAGGAGATGTTTTATGGTTCCCCAGATTTTCTGATGATTGTTTTGTTTTTCTGTTTTTTTTGGGGGGGGGGGTTTGCTATAGAGAGGCATAGTAATTTTTTTTAATCTTTTTTTAGTTTACTTTTTGTCTGGTTTCCTAGTTGTCTATAGGTAAGCAGGGAGGATTGGGATTTTGTCTCCTGATAGCAGGACCAGGCTGTATCCCTATTTTTGAGAAGTTGCTTGGTGTCTAGGGAAAGCCATGGAATTTGTTATGCTTTAACTCATGTTTTCCTTATGGGGACTAGATTATTTAAAATATTGAGGAAAATTTGATTGAATAGTTGTACCGTTGAGTCTAGAGAGAATTGTTCTAAAGAGGACCAGTTGTATTGTTCTAGCAGTTTTTTAAATAAGTTGGGATAGAAGTTTCTTTTGATCTATATGTGTTTATAAATTGTGTTTTTTGAAGTACTAGATTGGGTCAAACCAGGTAGTTGAGCATGTGGTCACTCACACTGTCGGGTAGGCAGCCTACTTGTTGGTAGAGATTTGTCAGGGTCCAATCGAGGATAGTTTGTTCTTGTTTTTGTTGACTCTAGTTGGGGTAAATATAATCCGGGAGTACCCATATAAGTTGATAAAGTTAGCTGGATTTTGGGAAGTGCAGGTATTCCAGTCCATGTTAAAATCTCCCATGATTATGGCTGAACACATAAACACATATTAGTATTTAAGTAGTTTGATTTGCTATTTCAGACTGATGAAGTTTCATTCAGAGACAAAAGCATGAAAGCACATGCAAAGCATTTGTGAGCAAGTCTTATTTTATAAATATATGCATGTTTCAGTATAGAAATAACTCAAGTAGTTTGAAGAGTGCTTTTGCTCATGATAAACTGGACTTTCTCATATCAACAGAATTATCTCAGAATTTTTAGCTTCTGATTTTCCTTCATTTGCTACCATAACAGCTGTCTTTTCTGTACTCAGTTTCATCTTATGTGCCTTCATTTTGCATTCCATTCCCCTATCCTTTGCTGAAGCTCTTGATCAGCACCCACTTATAATGCCACATTGTCTGTATACAGCAGCTTTGTTGATCTTTCCTCTCTGGCTTGCTTGCTAATGTGGTCTATCATCAATATGAACAGCGGTGGGCTCAGAGGTGGACATTATAAACATTTAATCACACTGGGAGTTCCTCTGTCCAGATGATGCTTGGAAACTGACAATCTGACTCTGAATGACCTGATTGTACACTGTGACTATATTCAGTAACTTAACATGGTCTTTTTTATATTTTACTTCAGTATTGATCTCTATACATGTTGGCACAATGGATTTCATACTCACTTATAATTAGATAAATTGCTAGAAAATAATGTTGGATGAATTCCTAGAATTGAGAAGTTTTACTGATGATGAGTTAGCCCAGATGATGAAGCAGGCCTGATGTCTGTCTGTCCATTAACAGGTAATATAAGCATTGCAAGTCATGCCAATGTTAGGCATGGTATGACCATGATGACCAAGTCATTTTGAGGGATTAAGTTTAGAACACAGTGTTTCCTGTATAAAGGGCTGCTGATTATTTTAGTTTAGGTTCAGTACAAGTCATAAACCTTTTCACTGTATGTTAGTATATTTATAATTCCATATATTGTGTTTGAGTTCAGCCTTTCCTACACAGCAGACTAGATGAAATGGGGGGGTATATGAATTCCAAATATATTAAATTGGTTGGTTTAAGTAAGCATTGTGCTGTATCCTGTACTATATGTGAGTTAATTTAGAGAATGGTGAGTACTTAATTTTGCATGACCAGATATGAGACCAATCATACTGGATAGTCTCTTTATCTGTAGCAGCTGTCCACTATGTAATGGTATGTGTTGGGCAAAATATAGTAGCATTTATAATATTATTATTAACAAGTAATATAATTTAGGACATGAATTAAGCTATTAGCTTTTTGTGTGTTAGTCTTAATCAAAAAGATTCTTAGAAATAGCTTTGCTATTTTTGTAGGCATAAATCTTATGAAGCGGGTCAGGTTTGAGTTCAGGTTCCATTTATCTATTATTTGTCTGAAAGAGTAATAATTGAGTATCAAAGAATGCATGCCTTATGGTCAGAATGGGATATTTTTATAGTATGAATGGACCAACATGATAGTGGGTTGACACAGTATAAATTCTCTGAGTATGTACAGAGCCCTATTAATGACATAGTGTGCAATGGTGTAACCCATGCACATGTAAAATAACATGTGCAGAGTGAAAATAATGACTTATAAACACAGCTACAGGGACTGCAGAACTCACGTGCACAATGGTCAGAACAAGTATGAAAAGAGTATGCAAATGTGCCTACAACCATTACATTCCAAACTCATGTGATTCACGAAGCACTTGAAGGGAAGATAGTGGTGTACAGGGAAGTGGGCAAGGGCATACATTTATGAGCCAAGAACAGTGAACATTATCATAAACACCATTGTTAGAAACAGATAGTCTGCCTGATATAATAATCTATGCTGTCACTGTTGATACTGTCAGCACAGCAGAGGCATCCAGATATCTATCCATACTCTGTCATTGTGCTAGCAGGAGCTTCAAGGCATGGATCCTGCATAGTGATCTGACAAGGTGACAGCAGCTGGACAGGTTTCATTCAATGGGCATAGCAAGTTTAAGAGATATTCCAGTACCTGTGCAAACCAAGGTCAGAATTATTGTTATCATCATGGCCACAGAAACCTTCCAGAGATTTACAGATGATACAAATGGCTTATCTCATGCATTTAGCAGCTACCTCCCATAGCAATTTTTGGACTGTCTGTTGGCACATGTGGACCAGTACATAACAGTCCCTGACAGGATGGTGGAAATAATCCCTATTGATGTTCCAGTATAGTACATTGCTTACTAAACATTTTGGTGCAGTGGATGGCACACACAGAGAGCCACAAAGAAAGCCAGTTATCTGCGTACCTCAATAGGCATGCCTACCATCTGGATAACTGACAGCTGGCATATGACCACAGATCCACATCATAGGTGCGTTTGCTCACAGCCCATTGAGAAACACATAATGCCAATGTCTGATTCATTGTGGATGTCTGTTAACTGATGCTGCATATCCACTGGAGCTATTGCTGCTGACCCTCATACATTCTCCATAGACATCTACACAGGATGCCTACAGCCATGCCAACTGCTGTGAACAGAACATCACTGAATGTATCTCTATACACCTAAAATGCATTTCCACTGTCTGGACAGCTGTCATGACACACTACAATACATACTTATAAAAATATTTGGATATCTGTGGCCTGCTGGATCCCATATAACGTTGCAGTAGATAGCATGGAGATGGAGTAAAAGATGACAGTGACGAGGATGCAGAGGAGGAACTACCCCCCCACCCCACCACCATATTTCCCACTCCAGACTGCACGTAAGGCATTACAACAATGTGCATAGCAGATACAGGGTGTCATAGCTGCTCTATTCTTCTGCCAAAGATAAGATGATACACTTGAAGTAAGCAGTGTTTATCACTAATACTAAATAGCAAAGTACAGTATAACAGTCTGCAGAACAGTGATTAGTAAATTAGTAGACCGGTGACAAGCTAATTGTTTTGTCAGATTTGTCATGTAGCTTTCCTAGGGAAAGAATTTGGTTGCCCGTTTCTGTTGCTTCGGTATTTTCAGCACTGTGGTGGAAAGTTACGGGTCGGGTTCAGGTAAGTGTGCAATTGAGTGTGGGTTAGGTTAGTTAGGGTTAGTGTGCGGGTTAGGTATGTGTGCGATTGTGTTGACGTGAGGGTTAGGGCAGGTTAGGTTAGTTAGGGTTAGGGCGTGGGTCAGGTAAGTGTGCGATTGTGTGGATGTGAGGGTTAGGGCAGGGTAGGTGAGTCAGGGTTAGTGTGCGGGTGAGGTGAGTGCACGATAGTGATGGACTTTAGGGTTAGGGTTAGGGTTTGGGTTAAGGTAAGTGGATAGTTAGTGGTGTGTGTGTATAGTTTAGTGTAGGGTTAGGTGTAAGATTTTAGGTGTATGTGTGTGGATTGCTGTTTGTTTGGTGTGCTTGTGTTGTGTGTATGTGCTTTGCAACAGCAAATATTTTCCCTAGGAAAAAATTTGCTGTTTTGTATGTTCGATGTTTTCAGCTTTCGCTGAATAGGGGTCGATATTAGAACATTCGAAGTTTTGAAACTTCAATGTTCTAATATAGACCCACTAAAACTTCTCTAAAACTACTGGAAAAATGACATTCCACACAGGCATAAGGGTAAAGGATAACTCAAAGTTAGAATTGTACAACTGAATGGAAATGTTTAAGAAGTAGTACTTAACTGACTCACAAAGTAAGATTTAAAAAAAAAAAAGCAGTTTGCAGGATTCAAACATCTTTCTTATTTTCTTCCATAGCAATAGCATTTTAGGCTCCTCATTGGCCTTATATCATGTCAATTCACTCCTATGGGCATGACGATTATGATAATTAGGGTTTATCTCACTATTAACTCTGAATTGCTTAATCTGTGCAATGTGCAAACTTGATAAACATTATGAAGATTACTACAAAATGCCACAAATGTACCTGAGATCCTGAGGGGAGCTACATGCACACACAGGAAGCCAATTATGTTAGGGTGGAGAGAATTGCCATCTCCTAATTAACAATCTGAACATGGAGTGTCTATTGAACATGTATTCTTAGCAGCAAACAGAGGGTTGAAGGACTGCCTTGTTTCATTCCTTAAAGTGTCATTGGAAACATTATAACACAATACCTATACTTTATTAGTTTGCCACCTATCATGTAAATGAGATGTCCATCCATGCCCACCATTCTGCAAAGGCAGAGACTGTTTTGGGTGACAATTCTGTGCCATATTTCTCTGAGATCTTTGAAGGTGAGACAATTATGGCTGGAGAAGGTGAGGGTAGTGCTCCTTTTAGAAAATATAGGTGGTGTGAGGAGGAGTCCAAGATATTTTAGGAAATCCTACATAAGCATTACAGCCATAAGCTCCTGCAGGAGGGTTGTACTGGACCACATTAAAAGGCTGATGTCTGGAATGGTTTGACCATGGTTGTCACATAAGGCTGATGTCTGGAATGGTTGGACCATGGTTGTCACATATGATACTGGCATCTAAAGTGTGGGCAAACAGTTGCATCACCACTACAGTGACTTGGGTTGATGAAAGCCTGACTTCCTTGGCAGAAGGAAAGATGAAGTTAGGGCACAACCATCTCCTCTTTACTGTAAGTTTACTATCTTTTAGCTAAACAAATAACCTGTTACTGCATGGCACAATCCAATTTCTTATTATGTCATATTTATGTCTCTAGACCCTACATAGATCAAAACAAATAGGGAGATGTACAGGATCAAACTAGAGCACCTAAGAGAGTGCAGGGGTGAGTATACATGATGTCATGGAAAATGTCTCTGCTGGCACTGTAACAATTGTAGCTATATAAAACACTTCTCTGTAACTTTTATACAGTAGTACCACATCTATCAGTACTGGCATAGTTTAGGAGTAGAAGTAAAACTATGCAGTTTTAGAAAGTGTGCTTCTGCATGCCTCCTCCTGTATAGATGGACACATAGAACATTGTGTTATGTCTGTGAACACAGAGATTGTAAGGATGGCTGTAGGTTCATTTCCCCCCAAAAACGTTTTAGTTGTGAAGGCAAAACATATTGGTCCTGCTAATATCTGTGCACCACCACAAGGTCCATATATATAATATCAATATGTAGTAGTAGTTATCAGCTGGGGATTTCACTAAATACAATAGAAGTACCTGCTCCTAGTCTATCACCTGTGCTGGACATATTTATTGCATGATCAGCATGTTTATCTTGTATATGTACAGTTTTATTATTGTCAAATCTCAGATAGTATCACTGGCCACAGACACAGATATATTATCTTGAGAAATGGGTTTTGTAATTAGTATTTTTTTATTTCAGACTGCATGTGAAGATGGCCTGTGGCTTAGGTCCCCCTCCATATGTTATAATCAGGCATTCAGGTAGCTGACATACCTGTGTAAGTCCTACTTTTAAAAGGTTATTATGCTTTACTATATCAATATCAATCTAAATATCAACATAGTTCAGAAGTAGTCATTGTGTTTTTATTTCCCTCCTCACCCGCTTTGTCACCATCCTTTCTCTTTCCTCCATTATTTCTCACCATTTCTACAACTGTTATATGCACAGCACAGCAATTTACACCTCTCCTACTGGCAAGGCCTGCCGTCCCCCCACAGGTAGCAGCAGTAGTGCCACCACTACCACCAGAGGTACTCATCACAAATGCGTCCCAGCATGCCACAGTTGCTTACACAACTCCTGCCTTACCTTCATCAGGTAGCTCTGCACTAGCGGGTGGCACAGTGGTACCGACTGGTAAAAGTGCATTTGGAAATTACACTTTTGTCACTCATCAGGAGCTTGCAGAGCTTGTTTGGTAGATAATAGATAAGTGGTTGGATGCCCACATCAGCTGCATGGAGACCATGCTCTGGCATTTCACTGAGTCTCATCCCTGCTCAGCACTGACTGCACCTTCTCAGCAGAATCCAATGGTGATATTTCCCAGGGTGATAAGTAATCTCCCACTGAGTCTAAGCTGGCAGAGACTGAATCTTTGAATGCCCGTTCCTATACCCCAACCGGGTATTCCTCTCCCTCCCTGTCATGTCTATGCCTACCCCAGTAAGTTATATAATTCTCCCCTCACTATTGATCTGTCTGTTGCCTCCTTCACTATTGTTTCCCCCCTTCTCATCATGTTACCCCACAACGTGTCAATCATGCCTGTCTTTCCCTGCTATCTGACCTCCCCCCTCTTAACAATCATTTACATCCCTGACTTTCTTCCCCAACTTTCCTTTTTGTGAAAATAAATTAAATAAATAACTAAATAAAATATAAAGATATCTGTCTCAGAAGAAAATACTGCCACCCATATTTTTCAGCTTCCCAGATATTTGACTACTGTACTCATTATTGGCTCCAATTGTTCATCTGTGTAGTCGTCTGACAAATCATCAAGGATTTAAGTCATTAAATAATTACTACTATCATCAAGGACTGAAGTCATTAAATAATTACTGCTATTGCTGCAATTTTCCATGATTACTGAACTGGGAAGTTAAGAGGTGTGTACCTGTCCCATCTCCATCCTTTTCATTTATTTGCTTATTTTGTGTTACTCCTTCTGTTTACTTCATCTTTTTTCTGTCCTACATTCCTATCTCCAACAATTTTTTTATGATTGACAAAAAGATTATCACACTACACACATGGCCAAAAAAGGACTTATAAAATAAAAAATCATCTTCCTGTGGTTATAAATTGCATGATGGGTAGCAGAGAGCAATACCAAAGCACATGAATAACCAACAAGACATAACACTTCTCATCCTATGGCAAAAATAAAATCCAGTCTATGTTATGCGCTGTGAATATTGTCATCAATTGCACAAATGAGCTGCGCATCACAGCTTGTCACCAGGCATTTATGAGATAAAGTAATGGTAATGCCTTCAGTACTAACTGCTTCAATGACTCACTATACTCAGAAGTGATTTGATCTGTATCAGTGCAGTGGGTGGGGGGTTCTAAGCCCCTTAACGTTGTATATTGTTTTATATTGTTCAGCTTGCAACCTGCAGATGTGCTACATTACCCTAATATGTGTGTTTTATGACACCTTTTATCTTCTGTGGCCTCCCTTGCTAAAACTCCTGTACCCATAATATCACTGACAAAAGCATAAGTTCAAATCCCTTGAGGCCTATTTTTCTTTCCTTGCTATCAGTCTATAATTGTGCTGCATTCCTCTAATATCTGTGCTTTATGACACTTTTTTTCTCTGACTCCTTCTGTGGCTCCCCTTGCTAATGCACCAGTATAGCGAATATCACTGAAAAGGGATAGGCTCAAATCCATTAAGGTTATTATTATTATCTTTTACTCTGACCTCTTCTGTGGCATCTATAGATAGTGAACTGAGGATATACTGCCAAGTGGACTGAAATGATGGATTGACTAGCCTTAAGGTATCATATTTTCCTTTTTTTAATGACATTGACATTATAGTGCAGGTCCAATGCTCATACTCTGATGTATCCAGGATTAGTGCAGGTCAGAGCATCATATTACTTTCCTGTATCCCACCTCTCCTAAGTATCACATTATTTTACATTCAGTTATTGTCATACCACCTTCTCCAGTGTGTTTTGCAATCCTGTTTTGGTGAGCATCACTCTTTCCACTCTTCTTTATGTCCCTGCGGTTTCTGTTTTCCAGGGGAACCTCTAATCCACCTTTAGCCATTGTCCTTTTCCTTTTCGTAGAACGTTTCTATACATATATATTGCTGTACTTTATATCAGCATTATCAGCTTAGTTTTCCCTTCTCTGCATGTGGGCTTGCAGTGATACCAGCAGTACTCTTGCACATTCAGTGTTTACCTTAGCTGTTTATACTTTAATTCAGCTGTGAGATACTCTAACATGAGCTGTTTATGAGTTTGTATTGTGGCTGCAAGGAGCAGCAGCTTGTCAAGGACAGTGACTTAGCCTGCATGGCTAGGTAATAAGCATTGAGGCTTATTGAGCACACACTGCAAATAATGCTGCCTTGCCTGCAATTGCAGATGTGGTGTTTCTGAATCCCTGGGCTTGTATTTTGATCAATATATAGGTTTCTACTTTCTGCTTTTGTTTGCAGGATAAGTATAGTTAGGGCGTGCTCATTTTATAAGTACAACTTAACCAATGGCAATATGCTGACTACCAGCTGTCAAGAGTCAATTATCATTCCCATACTGAGATTGTGCAATTGCAGAAAAGGAAATCAGTGCTATTTCAGAGTTTAGACTGCCTCCCTTTCTTCAAATGTGTGTAATTTCAGAATTAAATTCCACTGAACAAATACTTTATTTGGTGTGTTTCTTTGCCTGTTGATGAGTGAATTTGTAGGAAAGATACACTAAAATTACTATACATTGAAAAAGGGTTTTTAATGATATCAGCAGATTCATCTACCCAGTATAGGAAGTCAGCTAGCTAACTGTGAATAAGATGGGAGAGACCTATATGATTTTTTGGAGGAGTTTTTAGGCAAAGTGTTATTCCTTGAATGTCAATTGATTAGGGCACAAAATTCTGTGTTTACAATTGGAAATCACTATCAGTGAGACATCTAAGTGTATACTGGTGGTGATGCTCTTTTTGGACAGATTTCTCCCTTCTTCAGGCTGGTGTAACTATGGAGTCGGTGTGTGTGTGTGTGTGTGTGTGTGTGTGTGTGTGTGTGTGTGTGTGTGTGTGTGTGTGTGTGTACACACACACACACACACACACACACACACACACACATATATTTATGTTTGGGCTCTGGGGACCTTATCTCCATTCTAGTGGTGCAGGAGATCTTGTCCTCCCTGCAAAAAATACTTATGTTTTTCAGTGTTTTTTTTTCATTCTGGTGTTGGGCTTCAGCAATTTGGATCGTAGGGTTTTGATGTTGATAATCTGCAATGGAACTGTTTTTCCCCCTAGCTGTAAAGCTTGAACTGAACCATGAAACTCTTAGCAAGCACTGATGATATGTACGCAAGCCAGTAAAATAATATGCTGTAATTCATTACTATTCCCTATCTCAGAAAGCACATATTCTTTAAAATGCTTCTTTTCTGAGTCATACTGTTTTACTACAGGAGCCAGTACTGCCCTTACTATAGTTTTACAAGACATCTGCATATAGCCAAAGAGTTTTTTTGTTTCATTGTGAAGTACTTTTTTTTTTTTATGTAATATGTAGTTCTGTCAATGTTTTTATCTGCACCTGTTCCTCCTGCCTCTCTGGGTGCTATTTTAGCTGTCCTTGAAATCTTACACTGTCTGTTTTTGGAATTTGTCACATTATCTAGCATATTTTACAGCTAATGACAACAGACTGTCATAAATATTTGTTTATTGGGCTAATGGTTTTCCTCAAACATTAAAAATGAAACATATATCCTAGGTGACATAAACATAAATTGGGCTATAATAAACTCACAAGCCACTTCTCACTCAGTCAGCCTCTTCAATTTCACCCAACTAATAAACTCCCCTACCAGGCCAAACAAAGATGGGACCTCTGGCACCATCATTGACTGGATCCTTACATCCCATCCCAACCTTATTTCAACCTCAGGAATCCTACCAGACCCTCTTAGTGACCACCTGCCTGCTTTTGCCAACCGTCACCCCTCTCCTCTGCATCAGCAACATCACTACATACACACTCGCAGCCTTTCCCACTTCAACCCTCAAACTTTTTCTGAATGCCTAAAACTTACTAACTGGACTCCCCTAAGAACCCTCCCCCTCGACAATGCCATTACCTACTTCAGTGATACATTCTTAAACATACTCAGCTACTATGCTCCTCTAATAACCAAATGAATCAAAGCCAAAGCCTCCCCCTGGCTATCAAAAGAAACCAAACTTGCCATGATACAAACAAATAAAATTTGGAACCAATACCAAAAAAGCAAACAAAATAAATACTTACTTGAATTCCAACAACTCCAAAACAGCGTAAAAAAACTAATAACCACAGACCACAAAGTATATTACTCCAAACTTCAATCCAAACACTCAACCATCCCCAAAAAATTCTGGGACACAATCTCCTTCCTCCTCCACCCAGGTAATAGATATAACTCCTGCCCTAACCCCAACCTCACTGATCTTTATACTGCCACCCAATTCAATTCTTTCTTTGTTGATTGCATATCTAAATTGCCCTCCCCTTTTCCCCACCCCTCCTCCAACCCCAACACCTCCAGCTCCTCTAACCCCACCGACCACTTACATCCCTCCCCCTTCAACCTAAAATCCATTCCCACAAGTACTATAAAAAAACTACTCGTCCAATTAAAACCTGGCCACAACGCATCTGATAATCTTCCATCTACCTTCCTTAGAATATCTGCTGACAGTGTTGCCTTTCCCATTTCCATCTTAATCAACAGATCCATCCATGAAGCTTATGTCCCTTCTACCTGGTGACGTGCTTACATCATCCCACTCCACAAGAGAGGTAAAAACACAGACACCTCAAATTTCAGGCCTATAGCCATCCTTTCCCCACTTTCTAAAATCCTGGAAAAATGTATCCATAATCAACTCATGCCATATTTGACATATAACAACCTTCTCATCCCCACTCAACATGGCTTCTGCCCTGGCCACAGTACCATGACTGCCCTCCTATCCTTCCTTGATTCCATAAACCAAGCATGCAACTCTGTCAGTTATCTACTCTGTTCCTTGACCTATCCAAAGCTTTTGACACCGTCTTCCACCCTTTACTCATATCTCAACTCTCATCTCTCAACCTCTCCGCTTCCACCTTAGCCTGGTTCTCTAGCTACCTCTCTGAATGACAGCAAGCCATTCAATGGAAATTCTCAACCTCCCCCTTCCTGCACACCCCCATTGGAGTGTCAAAACATTCTGTGCTAGGACCATTACTCTTCAATATATTTATTCACCGCACCATCCCTGACTCCTCTATAATCCAGTACGCAGATGATTCAACAATCATCTGCTCAGCTTACTTCCCCTCTGACCTACTTCTAAAAACTCAGTTAGCCTTCTCTAAAGCTGAATTCTGGATGCAAAACAATCACCTGGCCCTAAATGCTAATAAAACTAAACTGATAATCTTTCCCCCATCTAGTAACTGCCCAAATGACAAAAACTCATTCTCCATATTCAGTCAGGACAAAGTCCCCATTGAAATAATATCCACTACCAAACTCCTTGGTGTCATTATTGACGAACATCTAAAGTTTGATACCCATATCCAAACCGCCATCAAAAAAACCCACTAAATGCTAAGACTCCTATACAGACACAACTGCTACCTCTCCCCATCCACCAGGAAATCTCTAGCCTGCCCCTATCCCCTTTCCCCTCTTACGTATGGTGCACCTCTGTTAAACAATCTTCAACTTGATCTTCAATCCAAACTTGATTTGTGCTACAATAAAATAAGGAATTTTGCTACAAACTCAAAATACTCCTCCCACCACTGCCATTATCTCCATACCTTACAATGGCTAGTACTGCCCAATTACTTGATCTTCCTTAAACTCACCAATGCCCACAAACTCATCTACAAACCTTCCAGCTGCCCCTCTCTCTACCACATTAATCCCTTACATTCCTAACTGCTCACTCAGATCTGAAAACCAAAACCTCCTACAAATCTACAAACCCTCACAACCCCCCCGGCCACCTCCTTCTATCCTGCTCAATATCTAAACTCTGGAACTCTCTCTCTCCCTCCCTCCCTACACAGTATACCTGACCACATCAAATTGAAATCTCTCTTGTTCCCTCATCTCACTTCAAAATTGTCATGCCCATGCCACTCTCCAATATAACTTCCCCCACTAGCCATCCACATCTCCACAGTCTACTACACCTATTTCTCATAACCTCACTCACCTACTACAACAATGCATTAAAACCCTGCAGGACAGTTTCCTACTGCACCTCACCTTAAACACTCTTATATGGAAACTGTATTCTAACTCTGTACATATAAAACTTCCACCTAAATCTCATTATGTGTATTTCTTTGTACTAGCTTAGTTTATCACATTCTATTTTTAGATTGTATTTCTCTGAGTAAGAAATTTGTTTTTATATTGTATTTCTCTGTGTAAGAAACTTATTGTATAAATCTTTATGTCTGTAATTGTTATTGGAGCTTTTCTCCCCATGACTCTAGTGAAAATGGGCTTTTATTTGGCCCAGTGAACTCCCCCATTTACCAAACTGATATAAATAAATAAATAAAATAAATAAATAATGCACTGATGTCAATAGATCATTTGCAGTCACAGCCCAGGTGAATACGATCTCATAAGAAAATTGAGAGATATTATTCAAAATGAGTGTGCAACACATCCATGAGTAGCAGAAAACTAGACACCTATAACTTGAGATATTGAGTGAGATGAGAAAGAGCACCATCTAAGATATTCAGTGCTTATAAAAGTAATCATCTTGGTGATAGTCTTTGGTTAGAGTACCAAAAGAACTATAAATATATGTTAAGAGCTTGAATTTGGCATCTCTCAGGGAGTAATTTATAGAAAATCTACTGACAGTGTCATTGTAAATACCAAAACAAAGCATCGGTTTAAACTACTGCTGATTGTATATACCAAACACAGCATCAGTTTAAACAACTGTTGTTATAACTTAAAAGGAGGATAATGAGCAGGAAAAGTAATATTTGTTCACTCTGTGGGAGGGAGACTACATGGGTGTACTGTGGAATACAATAAATTGAATAAGAAAAAAATTATATCAGCATGGCAGGCTTCATGGTACTGTTTTGTTGTAGGAAATAATACTAACTAGGCCATAGTTAATACTGAAGATTTTAAGTTAAAGACTGAAATTACCTTGTTTTTGCATCTGGTATATTCTGCCCCTTTGAAACATGTCTAATACTGCAGCAAAGTCATGAGAAAACATACTTGGAGGCTCTAAATAAAAGTCTGCAAAAGCAACAGAGAACTCCAAAGCAGACATCCAAGCAACCTCCACCCCCAACACAAACCATGAAACACATACTTCACAAAACCAGTGTGCCACGCAATCACAGCCCTTAAGGCAAAATAACATACCCAACATACTAATAATAGGTGACTCTATAGTCAGGCACACTGACATCCCACTCACTAGGCTGAATAAGGAGAAGGTTACTGTTAGCTGCCTGTCGGGTGCTAGGATCCGCCACATAACACAAGCACTTAGGTCACTCCAGAACAAGTACAAATATGACTCTGTCATTGTCCATGTTGGTGTGAATGACGTGAGCCGCACCTTCCTGGACTACATGAAAAGAGGCATGGAAGAGCTCTCTGATCACGTAGCCCAGGCCAGTATGACCCTAACCCTGAGTAGCATCCTGCCCTCACCAAGAATGATACCACGGTATAAAGAAAAAATTATCAATTTTAACAATTGGCTAACTTTCTGGTGTCATGCAAAGGGGATCCAGTGTCTGTTTGCCTGGGATGACATGCTCGAAAAGCCACGCTGCTTCGCTAGAGACGGCTTGCACCTGTTACCCTTATGCTTTCGAATACTGGCCACTCCCAAGGCAAGGCTCAAAAGACAAACTCACTGCCATAAATAGCACAAGTAACAAAAAACTGAGGGTAATGCTACTTAATGCCAGAAATCTAAACCTCAAAATGCACACACTCGAGGCACTCCTCAGTATGGAGAAAATCGATATATATGCAGTAACAGAAACCTGGTTTAAGGCTCCAGAGAGCACACCAGCACTACCAGGCTATACCTCATACCATACATTTTGGCCACAGAACCCAAACCGAAATACAAAAGGCGGGGGCGTACCCATATTCATCAAGGATACCCATACCTCCAGGTTAGTGGCACAGCACGATGCTTCAGAGATCATCCACGTGCAACTAACAATGGGCAAAACTGCAATTCAAATTGTAGCTTGCTACAGATCATCCACCATGTCCCAGGACCCCCATTCTGCATTTCTGGCAACACTGGGAAACATAAAGGTCCTACCAAACACCTTAATATTGGATGATTTCAATTACCCAAACATTAACTGGGAGAACTACTCAAGTACTAACTCCCTGGCCAAACATTTCCTAGAATTTATAAACTCAAATGCCCTGGATCAACTGGTCAACACTCCCACCAGAGGTGACAACATATTGGACCTGATCATCACCAACATGGGTGACTGGTGTTCCACACCGGAGGTAAACCCCTCGCTGGTTAGATCTGACCATAAACAAATGACTTTGGATATCCACACCCCCCCCCCCCACACCCCTGGACAAGGAAACCACCATGAAAAACTTTTCAAAAGCAAACATCACATTACTTAAGACCAAGGTGAAAAGTTTCAAAGCTGCCATGCTAAAGGATAATGCTGTCCAAGCTGCAAAATCCTTTACTAATGCAGTCTATGGGCACCTACAAGAATGCATGAATCATGCTATCCCAAGCAAAACCAAGACTCACTCCTCCAAGAAAAGGAAACCAGTCTGGTGGACCCCTGCCATAAACAAGCTATACAATAGAAGGAGGAAACTAGTACAAAAAAGAGTAAAACCCCAAGAAGGGAAGACATCCCTGATCAGTATCAGCAAGAAACTATGATCACTCATAAAATCATCCAAGGCGAGCTTTGAAAGAAAAATTGCCAAGGACTCCAAAGATAACCACAAGGCATTCTTTAGCTATGTCAAGAATCTAAGTGGCAATGCTCAGATCTGCTTGGAGTTAGTGCAGAATGGCACAAAATACACTGAACTGACCGATATCACCAACATCCTAGCAGACATGTTCAGTGCAAACTTCACACCCCCCCTCACCCCCAAAAGGGCCCATAACCATACCAGAAGAATGTAGAGCCCCTGAAATCACAGACACTCAGGTTAAAACAGCCCTCTCCAAAGTCAAAAACACAGCATCAATGGGACCAGACAGTGTCCCAGGCTGCATTCTGCACAAGCTCAAAGACGAACTAACCCCTCACCTAAACACACTGTTCAAACTCAGCCTCTCCACAGGCTACATACCCATAGAGTGGCACACAGCAATGGTTATTCTGCTCCACAAAGGTGGAGCCACAACAGACCCTGGGAACTAAAACCCTATAAGCCTGACTAGTTTGGTCTGCAAGGCTATGGAGTGCATCATCATGGAACTCATTAACAGAGGCACTGGGAACCTCCAAACACTGGACCCTACCCAGTTCGGCTTTGTTAAGGGCAGATCATGCCTTCTGAACCTGGTGGACTTCATTGAGACAGTTGCCAAGGCTATAGATGAGGGAAAGGTGGTACACAGAACCTACCTAGACCTCGCAGAGGCCTTTGACACCATTCCCAATTCTGGTATTATAGACAAGCTTACCTGCCTGAATTTAAACTCCTATGTCACAAGATGAGTTGCCAACTGGCTCATGGACAGAACCCACATGGTGAAAGTTGCGGGAGCTAGGGCCGACTCTAAACCAGTTACAAGTGGTGTTCCCCAGGGCTCTGTCCTAGGATCCCTCCTGTTTGGCATATATTTCTCAGAGGTACAGGCAAGCACAGGAAGACTGGCTGACCAAGTTCACAGACGACTGCAAACTAGGGGCTATAATTGACTCTCCGGCTGACACAGACATCCTCCAAAAGGGACTCACTGAGACAGATACCTGTTGTCAAAATCATGGCCTCAAGCTAAATGCCAAAAAGTGCATAGTCATCCCCTTTGGAAAAAACAAAGTACCCACAAACTACCACATAGGTGGTAGTCCCCTAAATACAGAAGACGTAATAAGGGATCTGGGGACCCAAGTAGATAGTAATCTCTCCTTTGATAATCACATTGCCAAAGTGGTTTGAAAATCCTTCTATGTGGCCCACCTAATCACAAAAGGGTTCACATCCAGATCAAAAGAGGTCATTGTGCCCCTCTACTCATCACTCATCAGACCCATCATAGAGTACAACACCCCATTTGGGATGTACCTTACAAGACACCTGCAACAGCTGGAAAGACCACAGAAGTACCTCACCAAGAGGATCACTGGCCTCAACCAGATGCCCTATGCAGCTCGACTGAAGAAACTCCAGCTGTACTTGGTTGCATACCGCCTACTCAGAGGTGATCTCTGCCTGACATACATGGTACATTGGCCATGTCCAACCCAGAAATGAAGGACATGCTCCACCTAAAGAAAACCATATCCCCTCGAGCCACACGCTCTAGGGATCTAAACCTCACCACAACAATAAATAGGACATACTGGAGGGATAGATTCCTGTCCCAGAGACTTCCCATGCTTTGGAACAAGATTCCAGTCTACATTAGGCAGAGCTCCTCGCTAACACTCTTCAAGGGAAACCTTGACAAGTGGATGGGAAACAGAAAGTTTACCCCAGTGATCACTTCAGTGGCTCTGCTGGACAGAGGCACAGGGAACTAATGTAAAGGGGCAGCGAAAGCCAACACATTCTGGCTAGGCTTATAAATGCCTTTGAGCAGATAGCCTAGTAACTACCTATGAATTGTGGATGTTAAATGATGTTGGACAACATAAATATTTTGTTCTTCAAGAGTAAGGTTTTAATGCTAATCATTTCATTAGCTTTCTAAATGAACCATTCTAGTATTTATAAAAGTACGCAGGATTTCTGATTATGTTCACCTTTGGCCTTCATTACTGGGGTAAGAGGCTGAGAGCTAGGTATTCTACTAAAGTATAACTGTTGCAGCTTTTATTAATAAAACTTCAGAAAATTCTAGAATACAGTTTGACAGTTTGCTATAACCTTAACAAAGGAGTTAAGCACCCTTTTACCCAGATTTAACTATTTTCATTTGTATTTAAATCCTAGTTATATTACAAGGAAGCAATATAAATTATCATTGTGCACTGTGTCTGTACCTGTATTTTGTTAGAAGTTATTTTTAACTGAAATTTGTTGTTTACCTATTTTTCTTTTATGTACTTATAATACTTGATATTGTGTGGGTCTAACAAACAGATGTTTACTTACTCTGACTAGTATTATAAGTTGTTTTAAATTTCAAATTTAATTTTGTTTCTTTTTAATTGATATGGTAGACCATGCTTGGTCCTACAAAAGAAATGCATTTTACTTCAGTGTGCACGTTTGGCCATCTTTTTCTTGGAGTCAGGCATGTCAAGCAAATTTTTGCACATCATCCTGACCATTGGTTCTCAGGTATGTCTGTCATGCCACTGTCCAACCATCAGTCTCACCCGAAGAACAAAGCTTTATGTCCTGCAGCTGCATTTATAAACATACATTTTTGAAGAGTTATTTTTATACTAAATTGTATTATACATTCTCTTCAGTATTATTGTGTTTCCTGTCACAGACAGACTCCTTATAGTCATGAGATGCTGTATATAATTTGTTTCTACTACATTTTTCATATTTAGTTTATATTAAAGCAATGTCTGACCCTACTAAGCTCTACAGTTTGTCGCAGTGAAACATGTACGATGTTTTACTTAAAGTTAATGATGTGTTGTATTGAAAGTATTGTGATGTGTTGTATTGAAAGTATTGTGTTTTGAATTTTGACCTGTGCTGTTTTGTTTACTTGCCCTGGAGATTTTCTCTTAAGTATTCTCTTTGTGTTTGTTTTAGTGTGAGTGTTCTCTCTATTGTCTCTCTCTTGCTCACATATACAAACAGACACATACAAACACGCACACATCTCTGGGTTTAATGTTGGTATATACCCTGTAAAAGCTGCCTGTGTTTTCTTACCCCCATGGAATCGTATTTAGTGTGCACCTAGCTAGCTATTTTGTACATTATTTTTCTGTTTAAGTAATATTCTAATGCTCCCCAAAGTACACGGATGCTACCCCTTGTCCATCCTATTTTTATTTGCTTTGGTAACTTACTTTTCTTTCTTTGGTTGGGTCCAACTTTCCCCTGACAATCAAACCTTCCAAGCTGCAACTTATCATAGCCTGTCAAGTCACTTTATTTGTACATAAAAGCAATAGAGACTGGTGATGTACCTTTTTGTGTTATTTGCTAGTTTGCTGTGATTTGCCTGCTGTCTATCCTGCTTTGTTTGCACACATAGTGCTGTGAATGCCACACACACACACTTTAGATACATTTCAATTCAGAAGTGACCATCTTTAAATATATTAATTGTGTTTATAACTTTCCTAGCTTTGAGGCATTTATAATATTGTACTACATTGTTAATGTCCCCAGTTCTAGCATTAGTGCTGTTAACTCTAATTATGTGCTGTTCATTTACATAAGCTTATTACAAAATCATTCTTTGAATGCAGATGGTGATGTGTAGCCCTGCACTGTTACTTTTCTTTGTATTGGGGAAGTCTTCCTTACTGGTGAGCAGTCCTTAGCTCCTTAATACTGAAATTAGGCCTTGTTTCTTGACATTCCATTCAGTGTAAACAAAAGGCAATTCAGGCATCTTTTAACTTACTGGACATGCATGTCACATTTCTGTCCTATAAGAAAGTATTATTTACATTAGCCTTTGCATATTTCTAGATGGTTTATTGATTTCTGTTTAATACAGAGCTCTCTTTGGTGGACATTTTGGACATTTTTTGCAATTATTTTCACTTTTAAAATATCCCATTCATTACTTTTTTCTATACTGGACACTAAGTGCTCCTAAAAACTGTTTATTTACAAGGATTTTTTTCTTTAATTTCTTAGTTAACTTGCAAAACCTGCTAGGCACATGTGCCAGTTTCCACAAGCAACTTGGGACCCATACCTGGTTAAATGCTTTCTACTTTCTGACATTCATACAGTATACTAATGGTAAATGAGAAAATTAAGCCCAAGATTATAGAATGAAGAGTATTAGCACTTCATAACCTTAATTTTCTGTACTGCACTCCCATCTGTTCTTTACAGTTACTTTGAGTTTAATTTTACGTCTTTCATTTGCTACTGGACCCTCCATAGTCTTATAAAATAGATTCACCTGGATGTTAAGCCCTAATCCAAATCAAGTAAACGGACATGCATTTAGTACACTGTCATATTAAAACAATTTTTTTATTTCTCAAAAATTATGATTTTCTTCCTTTTAAATTTTATAACAACAGTGTCAGATTTGACAAGTGCATACTGGGTTTGATACATTTGGAATTATATAGTTCCCTTACGTTTAGTGCTATTAGCTCATGCTGTATAGTGTATATGACTAAGCATTCAAGTGTCTTGTCCTTAAAATTATACATACATAAGGAAATCTGAATGTTTTACTGAGATTTAGGTGTCTGTAGGAAGGATCCAATTTAAAGTTAGAAGTCCCATTAAAAATTGGTGAACTGCAACATTTCTGAAATACTCAGCTTGCAGCAAAGGAATAGCTATTAGTTCTGTTCAAAGTAAGAAATATAGGACCAGATTCATGATGTACACTTAGTATAGACATTAATGAATATGGCCTATAGAAACTGTCAGAAATATAAACGTACTTAAAAAAACAGTGTGTTGCTACTTAAATGGAAGATTTTCACACTGTTTGAAATGTTTTTGGTTAAAAATAACAGCTTTTTATTATTCAAATGCAAGATGTAGCTACTATTCTAGCTATGAAACTAGCAGCACAGTACAAGAAAAATGTACAGGTGAGAATCCCATTGTAATCAACTGGCAGTTTTGTGGAATTTTCAATCCATTTTAGTGACACAGTCGAATTTAGACTTGAAATAAAAAGGCAGTACAGTCTTCTTGAAAAATATTAGTCCTAAGGTTATCAAATGACTAATAAAACAACAAGCATGAGCATGCATTTCACTCTTAATAATATTTATACCAACAACTACTGTTTTGCCAAATCAAACAAAAATTGCTCTTTCATCCCTTGCAGGATCATGCACCACACTACTGTAAGCAGCCTTCCATCTATCCAGGCTTATGAGGCACATCTGACTCCTATAATGGCTCCATTAACAGCCATCAGTATCTATGGAGTTTAGTAGGCGGGTAGGGAACAGAAATAGATAGTCAGGCTTTTCTTCTAAATTAAGCATACACCACATGTATACCTAAAGACAAGGTAGATTCACCAGTTTGGGAGGAAACCAGAGCACTCATACAAACCCACAGTACACACTGAGGATGTACAGATTCCATACAGGAGGCACCTCAGTCAATAACTGAGCCAGAGAACTTGCTGTGAGGCAACAATCCTACTCACTGCTCCACTGTACCATACCTGACATTAAAACTAGCCAATTGTCATGCTTTTTCTAAAACTTCAAATTTCATTCCACTCATCAAACCCAAGCCTGTTGTACTTAACTATGACAAGTTGAGTACTACTAAATAAAGTCATTAATATATTAAGCAGGTGCACATAAAGCTGTTACTACAACTCCAAAGCCTTTGACTCTGTGGTACATTGCCAACTGTGGCAAGCTCTTAAGAGAAATATGGTACCGGTTCACCTTAATTACTCCTCATGAGTTTGTATGCAGAATGACAAACAGCAATTAGAATCAAATATAGAATAAATGACTGGTTCAAGATTATGAAAGGAATGCAACAAAACTGTATATTGAGACCCTTCTTACTCAATTTACATGCAGAATATATTATACAAAATGCCATATTAGATGACTCAAACGCTGGAATCAAAATTGCTTGGAGAAATGTTAACACCCTCAGATATGCAGGTGATACCGCTCTAATCTTTGAAAGTGAGAAAGAGTTAAAGAGCCTCTTAATGAGGGTGAAAGTAAATAACACCAAAGCTGGTGTGTTATTCAACAATAAAAAAGTTAAATGACATCACCTAGCCATATAATTACAGGCAGTGAGAGATTTTATTTTTCTGGGCTATATGATCTCTACAGATGGTGGCTGCAGCAATGAAATTAAAAGACAATTGCTTTTGGAAAGAAGGCTATGACAAATCTGGATAAGATTTTAAAGAGCAAAGGCACCACATTGTCAATAAAGGACTCTGTAGTTAACATTATATCCTAGGATTCAATAAACTCCATGAAGGCTTTGCATGAGCTTATGAGCTTATACTGAGTTTATGTTTGCATGATGGTGCATAGCCCTGCACCATAAATATTAATGACTCGCGGCACGCCTAAGTTAGGTTTCATGGCTGGCAATGCTGTTGCCATCTAGGAAACCATGTAAGTGAACACGGATACAATTTTATTGACGCAGAGCACCTACGGTCCGTGGATTTGCAATGAATGCCACAGTAACCACCAGGGCTTCACAGATAGCTGTGAATTATACCTCTCAATGTGTAAGAGCAAGAAATCTGGACAAAGCCATCAGTAATTGGGGGACAAAGGGCCAAATATAGGGACACTTTTGAAGTATTACTCTTACAAACTTAGCAAATTAATAGAACATGTTTTGTATTAGCATGACTTTTCTGAAAGTTATGAAACTCAAATGTCTGTCATTATTTTCTGACTTCAACCCTCAATAACTTACCAATGATTTGCAGAAAACCACAATTTTAGGAGAAATGGAACAAACATGTGAGGCAAAAATCTGGACATTCTGCAAAAATCTGTATATAAGAGAGGTATGTGTGAATCTGTTTGTGCAACATATCCACACAAAGGCCAACATACTGTGTGGACATTTAACCAGCAACAGGGGCATATTTGCCATAGATGTTGCATAGACTTGGTAGAATGAAACTCAAAATACCTGTCATCCTCTTTGAGCAGCATATGTGGACAAAGGCATACATAATAGAGGGACAAAGGGTCAAAATCAGGACAAATTTATAATATTGCACTTCCAAACTTAGATGGTTGGTAGAATAAATAAGTTGGACATTAGCATGAACTTTCTGAAGAGCATGACGTTTGAAACTCAAATGTCAGTCATCAGTGTCTGACTTCATTCTGCAGTGATATAGCAAAGATTTGCCAGAAAGCAAAACTGTTATGAGGAAAAGATCACAAATATGTGCCAGACACTGTACATTATGTACAAATCAGGACAGTTGAGAGGTATGCACTCAAATGTATGTATTACTGAGTCACATCACTCCAGAAATCATCACAGTGATATGGCAGAAAGCCACAAATTTGATAAGGAAAACATCTGGACATCCCGGGAATATCTGGACAGGTGAGAGGTATGAATGTGAAATATATGGTCCAAACATAGTCCTTGACAGTGTACCTACAGTGCAGAGTATTGTGATACCTCATTCCTGGCATTCTGTACTGAGGTTGTGTTAATGATCAGTAACAGGACATAGGTAGGTAGATAGATATAGACTGCCATGTAAAATGATCACTCAGGGGAAGTGTGTGTGTATTGAATAGGGATGCACAGATGAATTGTAGGAATGAACACAGGGAAAGGGGGCAGGTGAAACTCCCTCATGTACAGCAGAGTAGGACATGTCAATGGAAGATGGTTGTAGCAGCAACACCAAGCATATATCTATATAATACAGTATGTACTGTACAGTGAAAATGTGTTGTCTGTGACTGTCACAAAAGGTGACATAACAATGAGGAGAACATCTGTGTATGATAAGCATCTTTACATGAGTAATGCACTGGACATCTGTCAGGGATCTGTCATACAATAGGTATAGGGTGCATATTGTGAAGCTTTGCAGACTAATAATCCTGAATATGAGTGTACTTTCAGCAGAGGTCTCCAGCAAGGTGGACACAAGTAAAAAGGATCATGTAAAACATGACAAGAACCAACCACAATCATGGACAATATCAGAATAATAACATCACCAATCCCATGCCTTTGACATAACATGTGTGATGTGGAGTGATAAGAGATGAGCCTGCACATCTACACACACTTGAATAACTATTATGATACTTCCAGACTTTATGAGGGTGACCACACACACTGTACTGACACTGTAATATCTGCAGGAGTAGTTAGGAGGGACACTGCTATACCTGTATGCGAAAGTATGGCCAATACAGGATAGTTGCCTTGTGTGCATGGCAGTGCATGGCATATATATATATATATATATATATATATATATATATATATATATATAGCACAATCAACACTGTTAAAAATGTTATACATGCCATTAATGTCAAACACCTATGTATGTAGTGTGTCTATAGGCAGAAGATCCTGATTCAACGCATCCTTTCAATATTTCTTGTCAATGCAGGTGTTGTCATGGCTGCAGCAGCAGTTTTTGGTATGTGTTGATACTGTCTGTATTATACTAATATCACAGTTGGAGTCAATATTTGCCCACAGTCTGTAGTCCTTCAGGCAGCTGTTTGGACACAGCATGTGTATGTCATCTGTGATGTCCATCACTTAACTAATGTACAAGAAAGGGCCTATCACACACCTGTGATGTAGCAATCAAATCACTGGACCTGAGATACATATAGGTCATGTCACACATTTCAAAATAGTGAGATGCCACGTATGTCGTACACTGGTCTACCCATTTGGTGATATTGCTGTTTATGGCCACATATGACAGTGTTGATTGAATACCACAATGTGGATTTGTGTCAGATGCCTTGACCTGGTCAAGTTCCGCAACAGGATACTGTTGTCATCATGCATGCCCTCAATAACCTGTTTGAGGACATCTATCAGATTAACAGATTTGCTGTACCATTACCATCTCACAGAGCTCTGTTGCACACACCTGGAATATTACTAGTATATATGTAGAAGAGGTCCATGATGACATGTTAGTCTCACTCACCGTCAAAGAGAGTCCGGATTTCTGTATACATGCATGCATTAGGTGGTGTGTCCCCCAACTCAGGTGGATGCATGTTGTTGTACACCCTTGTATGGCAACATAGGCCATGTGGAGGGTGTGTTGAACAGTGTATTCAACCATATCAGGAAGGTGTATGTGCTGAGTCATGCCATAGGTGATCTGTGATGCTGGCACAGCCCACTGATTCTGTGTGATAGGCCTAGATGAAGGTAAAACAATGCATGCTGCCTATTGTGATGTGGCCCAGGGTTTTGATACAATCCCCCAAGAAGGTATCAGTGAGAAAACCTCCAAGCTGGGGATTAAGCCTTACGATGGTTGATGAGTAACCAATTGGCTCACTGACAGAACATCATGTGAAAGCTGGTGAATCAACCTGTACCATTAGAACTGTCACCATTGACAAACCTCAGGGATCTGTTCCTGGCCTTTCACTGTTTGAATCTATTTCTCCACATTGCAGGCTAAAATAGTTGGGCTTTGACTTACCAAGTTTGCTGATTGTTGCATATTGTGTGCAATCATTGAGTCCACCAATGATGATAACATAATATAGGAGGAGCTAACACACACAACTGAATAGTGACCAAGGCACATGATCTACAACTAAATGCAGAAATGTGAGTTTGCAATGTTGTCCATCTGAAAAGTGGAATTCCATGTTAATCACAGCATTGACAACAGTCCTGCTATGCAGAAACCCAGTGAAGCAAGCACTGAGAACACATGTAGATAGCAATCTGAACTTTGACAACCAAGTGTCCACACTGGTATTGAAAGCCTATGTTGTGAAGATCATAATGCATGCCATCATACTGAGATCTTAGGATTGTATGACAGCAATATAGTGAAACATTGTAACAACATTAATAGAGTATAATGGTCTCTTTTTCATGTACCTCATCAGACACATGTAGCAGCTAGAGAGACCACAAGGCTTTCTCAGCAAGATAACAAAGGGCTTGCAAACCATCCCACAATGCCTGCGGATAAATTAAAAGCCATGTCATTGTAATCTTTATTGTATAGGATGAGGAGAAATTTACCTGGCCTCCAGGCCAGTCTCTGACCCTGCCCTGGTGGAAGTACTGTATATACAAAACTCTGATATAGCTGATGACATCAGCAGTGTCTGTTGAGGAGAATATAACAGTGTCCCACATGCTGGTGTAAAATGCTCTCTGTAATCTCAAGCAGCAGCTCATACACACACACACACACACACACACACACACACACACACACACACACACACACATACACACAGACTTGATGACAGTAAGAATAGAACCCCTACCCATCTAAGTACAGAGACTACAGAACCCAGTACTTTATGCAAGCGCCACACTTCAAGTCTGACTTGAAGTGTCTCGGACAACACTTTACAGCTAGTGACATGCAGTGTCTTTAAGGAGAATATAACAGTGTTCCACATGCTGGTATAAAATGCTCTCTGTAATGTCAAACAACAGCTTACACAAATGCAAACAGACACACACACACACACTTGACTGCAATGACAATAGAACTCCTACTTAAGTACACAGACTACAGAAACCACTATTTTTTGCAAGTACCATGGCACAAGTCTGACTTTTACATGGCTGCAAGTCAACTTATAGTTGATGAGATCAGCAGTGCATGTTGGAGAGAAGTTGAGAGGCCTGCCTGAAATGGATCTGTAGGCATATGTAAGTATCAAAATCCTGTCCATTCATGGGATTGGGTCAGCAACTACAGGATAAACACTTGCTCTTCTGGCTAGACACACACACACATACATGCATGCAAGCGTGCACACACATGCACACACACACACACGCACGCACACACAAAAGCACGCACCCACACACGCACATGCACGCAGACACACAGACACACACGCACACACACACACGCACACACACACACACACACACACACACACACACACACACACACACACACACACACACACACACAGAGTTGACTGCAGTGAGAACAGAGCCCCTACCTATCTAAGTACACAGACTACAGAATACAGTACTTTACTCAAGTGTCATGGTACAAGTATGACTTTTACAAGACTGCAGGTAAGCTTATAATGGATGACATCAGCAGCACATGTTGGAGAGAAGAAGTTGGAGGCCTGCCTGAAATGGATCTCTAGGCATGTGCAAGCCTCAAAATACTGTCCATTCATGGGATAGGGCCAGAAACTGCAGGGGACACACTTGCTGTTCTGGCTACACACACACACACACACACACACACACACACACACACACACACACACGCACACACACATGCACACACGCACGCACACACGCACACACACACGCACACACACACACACACACACACACACACACACACACACACACACACACACACACACACACACACACACACACACACACACACACACACAGTTTACTGCCATGAGAACAGAATCCCTAAGTAAACAGACTACAGAACACAGAACTTTATCCAAGCACCATGGAAGAAATCTGATTTATACAAGGCTTCAGGTGAACTTATAACAGATGACATCAGCAGGCTATGTAGGGGACAACAGGTTGGGAGGCCTGCACAGACACATAGCTTTGTAGGCTCATATGAGGCCACTAGCCTAATAGCATTAAGGTGTGTAGAAGCGTAGCTGTGTACAAACACAAGCACCCTTATTGAGCATAGTTGGATGCTTGTTATTGCAGAGATAGTTTGTGAGCAACACCAACTGTCCCTGTCCCTGAGGGATATAAGTGCCACCCCAGAGGTGACTATACAATCACTCAACCAGTACTCAAGGTTGCACTTGAACAGGGTGATTAAGGAGTACTGCTTCACATGCAGTGGGAGCCTATTACAGCGGAGTGTGAATTGTTGTGGAATATATCTGTCTCCCCAGCATGTTCTATGTCACAGGCTAGGTTGAGAACCCTGAGGCAAATTATTCTTGTCCCATTTGAATTGCAGATGTCCATCATTTCCAGAAGGGCAGGGGTCTGAGACTGCTCTGCAGGGGAGGCATAGGCCACCTGCCAGCAGCCTTCATGATGCTGTGTACAGTGACAGGTATGCCACTCTTTCCATGTATGTCATATTTGGAGGCCTGGGATTCTCCCAGGCACAACTATGTGTTTTTCCATTTGCTGCAGTTGTCTGGTGAGGTACAGACAGGTGTGACCATCGTACTCCATAATTGGTGTGATAAGGGTAGAGTACAGCACAGGTACGACTACCCTGGTCTTGGATGTGATGTCCAAATGTATGATGTGCACAATGGAGATTGTCTGTGTCACCACTATAGGCACATAGTGATGAAAGGATAGATTGCTATCAACATGTGTTCCTCATGTTCCCAAGTCTCACAACATTGTATTTAAGCTTGGAGGGTGCTATGTATATCATAATTAGCAAGGGTACATCACTGTGTACTTTATGGTTCAGTCTGAGAGTTTGGCACCAATCATTAGCCTGTGTCAGCCCCTTCTGTAATATGTTACCATCATTGGGGGACTCTACATGAATGTATCTAGTTAACAGTCATCTGCAAACTTGGTAAACCACAGGCCATCTACTGTTGCCTGCACTTCAGGGAAGTATTTTCCAAACAGTTGAGGGCCCAGCACAGATCCTTGTGGTAGTCCACTGGTGAGTGGGTTAGTAGCTGAGGTGCAGTCCCCAACATTGACAGTGTGTGTTCTGTTGTTGTGCTAGTTGGATACCCATCTAGTACTGTAAGGCCTAATTCCCAGATGGGAGATCTTCACTATAACATGAATGGGAGATAGTGTCAAAGGCCTTGGATAACTCAACATAGGCGTTGTCCTGTTATCCCTCATCCAGGTCTCTGGGGTCCATATCCAAGAAGCCCAAAAGGTCAGTAAGCAAGATCTACCATTCATAAAACCAAAATGGGTAGTGTCAAGTGTGTTGAAGGACATCTATGCCCCTGTGGATATGGTCCATGGTGACTCCTGCACTAGCCTTGCAGATACGGCTTTTTTGGTGTATGGGTCAATAGTTGTAGTTCTGCAAGTTACCAGATTAATGTGATTTGCTTAGCACACAAAATTTGATATTACATTTTGTAGTGTGTTGATATATATGTGAAAAAACTACTGAGACCCCAGGGTTGCAGTGCTTGGGGGGTGCAAACACATGGATGTATTGTAAATATGTGACATACTGTTAGATAGGGCCAGCAGTTTGTAAGGTTTCCACATGTAATTTCATGTCACACACAGGAAATGGGCAGTAATACAGCATAATATAAACATTTCCATAGTGCGGTGAGCAGCGAGTTTGTGCAATGGTTAGCAAAGTGCATTTCTATGTGAGATAGATGTTTGCACATAGGTAAGCAGTGCACAAACATGAGCTGCATTGGTAAAGCCTGACTGTATCGGATATATGAAATACACCTTCTGCTAAACTGACTCCATGGCAGCACATGGTAATGCATTGATATATTCCTTTTTTTGGTACTAGGTTTGAATACACATGTATCTAATACTTTAAAATAATTTTCATTACAGAGTGATAATGCAATGACATGAATTGCTTATACAAGATGTGTTGCTGTGTGTTGGATAGTGCAGCAGCGTTTTCCTGCCACTCATCATCGCTGCACAATGTGCACCTCCACACAAACATGGAGCCCAAAAAGTGAAGGGATTTTTCTGCTGCTTATGTGTGTTGTAGATGTGATTATATTTTTATGACCAGATTAAAAGTGTTAAAATGGGGTAGATAGGAAGGTGGTGAAATGGGGAGCAAACAGGGGGAAGAACAAAGTCTGACAGTTAGTACTGAGTCCGTGGAATAAACGTGCTGCTTAAATGACTCTGTGGCAGCACATGTTAATACAGTTAAAGCAGTGATGCATTACTTTTTCGGGCCAGATGTTACGGGGATCGGATACAGCTCTATGTAATACTTTTAACTAGTTTCACATTACTGTTGCTGTACAATGTGCACCATTGCACAATAATGCATTAAAGAAAAGAAATGGGGTAGATAGGACAATAGAGTCCAGTTGGCATAATGGTTAAGGTCTTTGCCTCCCATAGACAATGTACAAGTTTCGATCCAGACCTCTGACCAATGCCTATTTGGAGTTTGCATATTCTCCATGTGTCTCCATGGGGTTTCTCTCATGTCTGAAAAACATGCTGAATGTTTTCATCTCAAACTCACCAATGAATGGAGCTGTGGGCATGGTGCCCTATAGTGGGAAGAGTTTTACAGACCAACCGTTATGGGCATCTACTGTGGTGCTCAGCATCCTCAAGACAGGAGAACACAGATCACAGACTGTGTGCCGTGGCAGGTCTAGTCACGCAACAGTGTAAAATGTGGCTCTAGGTGATCCAGTCATGTTGACTAATGTCACCAAAATGGGCATGGGTAGTTACCAGTGATATATGGGTTAAGGACCCAGCCTACTCTGACCTACACCAGAGACCCTTGCTAATGGTGGGAGGGGTATATGTGTCCCTACTGGCCAGTGTGTGCCTTCCATAAAGCCCAGCAGCCTTAGGTCAATAAGCTACTGGCTGGCTGGTGTCTATTCCCAGCCTGGGTTATCTGGGATAGCTCTGTTGAGTGAAAGTTGGATGAAAAACCAACCAACCTCCCAAACATGAACTGAGAATTGCTACGCTTAATGTACGTTCACTGACAGGACACAGCTTGGAAGTGGAGGACATGATGATACAGAGGAGGCTGGACATCCTATGTATCCAAGAGATAAGATGGAGAGGCAGTGCAGCAAAGACATTTGGTTTGGGATCCAGACTGTACTACTCAGGAGGGGAGCAGGCTAGAAATGGTGTAGGAATTGTAGTGACAGAGATGCTTCAGAAGGCAGTGAGGGATATCATCAGAATTAATGACAGACTCATGGCAATTAGACTCCAGTGTAATGATAGGTCAGTATTCATAATCTCAGCCTATGCCCCACAGCAGGGATGTGATAGTGAGGAAAAGAGTGCATTCAGATAGCAGTTGCAGGATCTACTAGATAAAGCAGGACAACATGAATTTGTGTTGACAATGGGTGACTTGAATGCACATATCAGGACAGACAGAACAGGATATGAGGACTGCCTGGGTCTGCATGGGCAGGGCAACAGGAATAAAGAAGGAGAAGCCATTCTGGACCTCTGCCTGGCAAATGGCTTGATAGTATCCAACACATGGTTCAGAAAGAAAGTCAGTCACCAGATCACATGCAAGAGTAGCCAACATGCAACTTGGGTAGACTTTCTCCTAGTAAGGAAAAGGCACTGGAGTAGAATCCATGATTGCAAAGTTATCCCCAGTGCAACAGTCAGCCCACAGCATAAACTACTATCAGCTGCAAGCATTGGTCAGAGAAGGCTCTAAGGTCAACAGAGACCAGGCTGAAGACCTGGAAATTGACTGGAGAGAAAGTACAACATTTCAAGGAATTACTCAGGGACCTAGCACCCCAAGAAGAGAAGGAAATAAGTGGAATTGAATAAGAATGGCAGCACCTAAAAACAGCATGTGTTAGGACTACAGAAAAGATATGTGGCCGAGCCAGGTATGGAAATAAGGCACATAAGTTAAGCTGGTGGTGGAATGCAGAAGTGCAGGAAGACATGGGAGATAGAAAAGACTGACCAGGCTAGAAAAGACTACTGGCTGGCTAACAAAGAAGCTAAGAAAGAAGTTGCAATAGCAAAAAATAGGTCATCAGAGGCACTCTACCAACATTTGGAAAGTGATTCAGTAATGGCACAAAGAAACTATATCAGGTTGTAAGGCAAAGGCAGAAAGATAAAGAAGATAGGCAGACACCCTTCATAAGGGATGCCAGCAACAACCTGCTCACCAGTCTGCAGGACATCAAAGGCAGATGGAAGGATTATTTCCAACAGCTTCTGAATGAAGAAAAAAACACTGAAGCTGTACTGCCCCAGAAACAGCTACAATGAGAGAAGAAGAGGAGCCCACCTTAGAAGAAGTAAGAACAGCACAAAGAAAATGAAGTCAGGGAAAGCAGCAGGCTCAGATGAGGTCACAGCAGATATGATAAAGATGCTGGATGAGATAGGGGAGAAATGGCTCCTGAGGGTACTGATAGCAATGTGGAGAGAAATGCATATCCCAGATCACTGGAGAATAAGAATACTCATGCCAGTGTACAAGAACAAAGGGGACATCCACAATTGTGGGCAGTACAGAGGCATCAAACTCCTGTCATATTGCATGAAAGTTCTGGAGAGGGTGATTGATAAATGGATACGCAGAGGAGTAGAAAGTAATATAGGAAATGAGCAGTTCAGATTCAGATCAGGATGCAGCACAATAGACCCGATGTTTGCAGTGAAACAGATACTTAAGAAGAAGCTAAAGATGAGGAGAGAGCCCAACTGGACATTCATAGATTTGAGAAAGCATATGACAAGGTCCCAAGAAAGCTGATCTGGGCAGTACTGTAGTGGTTTGAAGTCCCAGAAACATTGGTAAAATTAGTGTAGGCTATATACAAGGACCCAGTGACTCAGGTACGAACAGTGTTCAGCCTCACAGAGGGGTTCCCAGTGGAACTGGGTGTACACCAGGCTTCAGCTCTGAGCCTACTGCTGTTCATACTGGTGATGGACTGCATTAGCAAAGAGGTTGGAGGGGACAGATCAACAAAGTTGCTGTGTGCAGATGATGTGGCATTACAGGCTAACTCTGAGTTCGAACTTCAGCAAAGGGTAGGAAAATGGAATGCAAAACTGAAGGCACATGGGATGAAACTAGGCACATGGGATGAAACTAAGCACAGATAAGACAGTGTTAATGGCAGCAAATTGGGGAACTCAGAAGAAGCTGAGAATAGAGATAGGGAAGATAGTGAAACAGGTAAAAGGCTTCAAGTATCTGGGAGGGGTGTTTGAGGAGAAGGGAATTCTGAATGAAGAGGTCAAAGCTAGAATCACAGAGGCTGCAGCCAACTGGCATAGAGTGTCAGGTATAGTCTATAACAGAAGAATGCCAAATAAGCTGAAAAGTAATGTGTACAAGACAGTGGTGTGACCAGTACTACTGTATGGTACAGAAGCCTGGGCAGTAAAGGCAGAACAGTTGAAGATGCTAGAGGTGATGGAAATGAAGTGCCTGAGAAGCGTGGTAGGATGCACCCTGTGGGACAGATGAAAAAATGAGGATTGCTGGAACCTGTGTTCTGAGAGACTGCTTTCCAATCTATCTGCAAATATACAGAGCTGAGTATATATTTTTTGGTTTTAGAGTTTGTTAATTGTTGCTTAGATCGCTGTTGAAACTGTTGTCTCCCTGTTCTGAGAGACTGCTTTCCAATCTATCTGCAAATATACAAAGCTGAGTATTTTTTTTGTTTTAGAGTTTGTACTGTTAATTGTTGCTTAGATCTCTGTTGAAACTGTCCGCCCCATTTTCTGCCGTGTCTTCAGTTGGTATAACTGGTTTTTACAGCTTGTGTGTTATCTAACTCAAGGATCACTTGCATAAAATTAAACCTGTTTGTAACAGCCTGCATTTAATTGCTGGAACCTGTGTTCTGAGAGACTGCCTTCCAATCTATCTGCAAATATACAGAGCTGAGTATATATTTTTTGGTTTTAGAGTTTGTTAATTGTTGCTTAGATCTCTGTTGAAACTGTTGTCTCCCTGTTCTGAGAGACTGCTTTCCAATCTATCTGCAAATATACAGAGCTGAGTATATTTTTTTGGTTTTAGAGTTTGTTAATTGTTGCTTAGATCTCTGTTGAAACTGTTGCTTCCCTGTTCTGAGAGACTGCTTTCCAATCTATCTGCAAATATACAGAGATGAGTATATTTTTTTGGTTTTAGAGTTTGTACTGTTAGTTGTTGCTTAGATCTCTGTTGAAACTGTTTTCCCCACCCCCACCCCTATTTTCTGCCATGTCATCAGTTGGTATAACTGGTTTTTACAGCTTGTGTGTTATCTAACTCAAGGATCACTTGCATAAAATTAGACCTGTTAGTAACAGCCTGCATTTAATTGCTGGGTCCTGTGTTCTGAGAGACTGCTTTCCAATCTATCTGCAAATATACAGAGCTGAGTATATTTTTTTGGTTTTAGAGTTTGTTAATTGTTGCTTAGATCTTTGTTGAAACTGTTGTCTCCCTGTTCTGAGAGACTGCTTTCCAATCTATCTGCAAATATACAGAGCTGAGTATATTCTTTTGGTTTTAGAGTTTGTACTGTTAGTTGTTGCTTAGATCTCTGTTGAAACTGTTGTCTCCCTGTTCTGAAAGATTGCTTTCCAATCTATCTGCAAATATACAGAGCTGAGTATACATATATTTTTTTGGTTTTAGAGTTTGTTAATTGTTGCTTAGATCTCTGTTGAAACTGTTGTCTCCCTGTTCCGAGAGACTACTTTCCAATCTATCTGCAAATATGCAGAGTCGAGTATATATTTTTTTGGTTTTAGAGTTTGTACTGTTAGTTGTTGCTTAGATCTCTGTTGAAACTGTTGTCTCCCTGTCCTGAGAGACTGCTTTCCAATCTATCTGCAAATATACAGAGCTGAGTGTATATTTTTTGGTTTTAGAGTTTGTTAATTGTTGCTTAGATCTCTGTTGAAGCTGTTGTCTCCCTGTTCTGAGAGACTGCTTTCCAATCTATCTACAAATATACAGAGCTGAGTATATTTTTTTGGTTTTAGAGTTTGTACTTAGTTGTTGCTTAGATCTCTGTTGAAACTGTTGTCTCCCTGTTCTGAGAGACTGCTTTCCAATCTATCTACAAATATACAGAGCTGAGTATATTTTTTGGTTTTAGAGTTTGTACTTAGTTGTTGCTTAGATTTCTGTTGAAACTGTTGTCGCCCTGTTCTGAGAGACTGCTTTCAAATCTATTTGCAAATATACAGAGCTGAGTATATATATATATATATATATATATATATATATATATATATTTTGTTTTAGAGTTTGTTAATTGTTGCTTAGATCTCTGTTGAAACTGTTGTCTCCCTGTTGTGAGAGATTGCTTTCCAATCTATCTGCAGATATACAGAGCTGAGTTTACATTTTTTGGTTTTAGAGTTTGTTAATTGTTGCTTAGATCTCTGTTGAAACTGTTGTCTCCCTGTTCTGAGAGACTGCTTTCCAATCTATCTGCAAATATACAGAGCTGAGTATATTTTTTTGGTTTTAGAGTTTGTACTGTTAGTTGTTGCTTAGATCTCTGTTGAAACTGTTGTCTCCCTGTTCTGAGAGACTGCTTTCCAATCAATCTGCAAATATACAGAGCTGAGTATATTTTTTTGGTTTTAGAGTTCGTACTGTTAGTTGTTGCTTAGATCTCTGTTGAAAATGTTTTGTCCCACCTACCCTCCCTATTTTTGTTTGTAGTTTAAATTTGGTGGCTTTTGCAGTTGCCTGCTCCACTGTAGATTTGATCTGGGATGCTCTCCCAGTCCCATCTCTTTCCCACATTCTACCTAATAAACTCTTTCTGCACTTGCTTTTAGTCCTTTTTAATTTAATTGCATTTTTAAACTGTGTTTGGTCTAATATTGCTACATACACAAATGTGCTAGCTTGCACTGCATGTGATTTGTTTTTACTACTGTTTTTGCTACTTTTCTGTAAAAAAAACTGTAAGCCTGTTTCCTACCTTTCCTGTAACTAGTGTTCCAGATACAGATTTGCTGTATCCAGGACTATATGTAAGTTTCTGAGCCCCCCAAGCCTTTCTGTGTTGGAGGGAAGCCTTGTAGCTTATCAGTGGGAGTGGTAAACACTAGGTAACCTGTCTACCACATAAGGAGTGCTTCTGGCCCAGAAATTGTAGTTATTGGCCATTTGGGCAATCTCTTCCATCTCTCTCAACTTTCTGATTTGAAAGCCTGCATTTGCACTTGTTTCTGTCCTGTAACTCGTCTAGTGCAGATACAGATTCTTAGTTTTAGCACTTAAATTTGCTTATTCATGCCCAGCACTTGTTCAGAACTTGTAAGCACTAAATAAGCTACTAATTACTATAGCATTCAACCTTCCTCATTACCTAGAGGAAAACAGTTTTTGTACTTACTTTTCTCACTTGCTTAGAGAAAAACAGCTCTTATACTCACTTTCCTCAGTTATGTAGAGGAAAATTGTTGTTTATTCAGGCATGTTCAAGGGTCAGCTCCCAGTGTTCTGTCCTGTCTATCTGATGAATCTGAGCATCTTGAGGCAATGTAGAAATTGCCTCATGTACACAGGCAACCCTCTCCTCCTACCACCCAACACTGCAACCTGTGAGAGATGCAATTATCTTGCCAAACTGAGGGTAAAGCTCTCTCCAACCAAGACTGAACTTGACAGTCATGAGGAGAAGGTAAACATTTGCACCACACCACACTCATCACATAGTCTCACAAAATCTACACCACCAAAATCCACACATAGTAACACAAAAACATTCTCAGAGGCTCTCAATAATAATCTGTCTAAGCAACAGAGACCTCCAAAGCAGAAACGCAAGCAACCTCCATCCCCCAACACAACCCAAATGACACATACCCACAGACTCAGTGTGCCACTCAACCACAGCCAATAAGGCAAAACAATGTACCCAACACACTAGTCATAGGTGACTCTATAGTCAGGCACACTGATGTCCCACTCACCAGGCTAAACAAGGAGAAGGTTACTGTCAGCTGCCTGTCGGGTGCCAGGATCCGCCACATAACCCACGCACTCAGGTCACTCCACAACAAATACAAATATGACTCTGTCATTGTCCATGTTGATGTGAATGACCTGAGATGTACCTCCCTGGACTACATGAAAAGAGACATGGAAAAGCTCTCCGATCTTGTAGCCCAGGCAGGTATGACCCTAGCCCTGAGTAGCATTCTGCCATTGCCCAGAATGATACCGCAGTACAAGGATAAAATGATTGACTTCAACAATTGGCTAAGCTTCTGGTGTCATTCTAAGGGGATCCAGTATCTGTCTGCTTGGGATGACATGGTCAACAGACCATGACGCTTTGCCACAGATGGCCTGCACCTGTCGCCCCTGGGATTCCGGATACTGGCTAAGGCTCTTGCTGCCCCTATAGTGCCTTTTTTTAGGCAAAGGTCAAATAACAAATTCACCACCATAACAGGATCAGGCAAGCAAAAACTGAGGGTGATGCTACTCAATGCTAGAAGTCTAAATATCAAAATGCACTCAATCGAGGCACTCCTTAAAATGGAGAACATCGATATCTGTGCAGTGACTGAGACCAGGCTATAATTCATACCACACTTTTCAGCCATGTAACCTGAACTGAAACACAAAGGCGGAGGTGTGTCCATATTCATTAAGGATATCCACACCTCCAGGCTATTTGCTCAGCAGAATGCATCCAAGGTTATCCAAGTGCAACTAATTCTAGACAAAACTGCAATCCAAATTGTAGCTTGCTACAGATCCCCCACCATGACCCATGATTCCCACTCCTCTTTTCATGATGTACTGGAAACTATTAGGGTTTAACCAAACACGCTAATAATGGGTGACTTCAACTACCCCACCATTAACCGGGAAAACTACTCGTGTACCAAGTCCTTAGCTCAACGCTTTCTGGAATTCATAAACTACAATGCCCTGGATCAACTTATCCACACCCCCACCAGGGGCAACAATATCCTAGACCTAGTCATTACCAACATGAGTGACCAGTGGTCCACACCTGAAGTCAACTCCTCGTTGGTCCGATCCGACCATAAGCTAATCACCCTTAATATCCACATCCCGCCCCCACATCCCATTAAGGAAACCATGGTAAAAAATGTCTCCAAAGCCAACTTCATGCTTCTTAAGACAGAAGTGATGAACTTCATGACACCCATGCAGATGGACAATACAGTTACAACTGCTGAATCCTACACAAATGCACTCTATAATCACTTACACAAGTGCATGGATCGTGCTATCCCAAACAGAACCAAGACGCTATCCTACAAAAAAAGGAAGCCAATATGGTGGTCCCCTGCCATAAACAAACTGTACAACAGAAGGAAGAAACTGTTGCAAAGGAGAGTAAAATCCCATGAGTGGAGGAGCTCCCTGGTCAGCCTCAGTAAGAAGCTGAGATCCCTTATAAGATCCTCCAAAGCTAGCTACGAAAACAAAATTGCCACTAATTCTAAGGACAACAAAGCATTCTATAGCTATGTCAAGAATCTCAATGGCAACACCCAGATCTGCTCTGTGTTACAGCACAACGGCTTGAAAATTACAGAACCAACTGTTATTGCCAACATCCTGGCAGATAGGTTCAGTGCAAACTTTATCCCCCGAACCCCTTAAAAAGCCCATATCTATACAGGAAGAATGCAGAGTGCCTGTAATCACAACTACGCAGGTAAAAGCTGCACTCTTTAAAGCCAAAAACACAGCTTCCATAGGACCGGACAACATCCCAGGCTGCATTTTACATGAACTTCAGAACGAACTGGCTCCCCACTTAAGCACCATGTTCAATAAAAGTCTCGCATCAGGCTTTGTGCCCACTGAATGGCGCACAACAACATTTATCCCACTCCACAAAGGGGGAGCCACCACTGATCCTGAGAACAATCGACCTATTAGTCTGACGAGCTTGATCTGCAAGGCCATGGAACGTATCATAATGGAACTCATAAACAAAGACATTGGTAACCTCCAAACTCTGTATCCCACCCAGTTCGGGTTTGTGAAAGGCAGATCATGCCTCCTGAACCTGATCGACTTCCTTGAGGCAGTCACCAAAGCCGTAGATGAGGGTAAGGTGGTTTACACAGCCTATCTTGACCTCGCCAAGGCTTTCAACACCATCCCCCATTCTGGAATTATAGCTAAACCTACTAAACTAGGTATAAATCCCTACATCACAAGATGGGTTGCTAACTGGCTCACTGACAGAACCCACACTGTAAAAGTTGCAGACTCCAAATCTGACCTCAAAGCAGTGACAAGTGGCGTACCACAGGGTTCCGTCCTGGGACCTCTCCTGTTTCGTATCTACTTCTCTGAAGTACAGGCTAACACAGAAAACCTCTGGCTAACGAAGTTCATAGATGACTGCAAACTAGGAGCCATAGTCAAGTCCCCAAATGATGTGAACATCCTACAGAAGGGCCTCACTGAGACAGATGCCTGGTGTCAGAGCCATGGCCTCAAGCTCAATGCTAAAAAGTGCAGTGTCATCCCCTTTGGTAAAAACTCTGTACCCATGAACTACCACATAGGCAGCAATCTACTTAACACTGAATGTGTGATAAGAGACCTTGGGACCCAGGTGGACAGTAGTCTCTCCTTTGATAGTCACATCGCCACAGTAGTCAGGAAGTCCTTCTACGTGGCACACCTCATCATAAAAGGGTTCTCATCCAGGAAAAAAAAGGTCATTGTTCCCCTCTACTCGACACTCATTAGACTCATTATAGAGTACAATGCCCCTTTTGGAATGTACCTCACAAGACATCTGCAGCAGGTGGAAAGGACACAGAAGTACCTCACAAAGAGGATTACTGGCCTCAAACAAATGCCCTACACTGACCGCCTCAAAAAACACCAGCTTTACTCCATAGCATATCGCCTTCTCCGAGGTGATCTCTGTTTAACATATAAAGCTATGTCAAATTCAGAGCTGTTGGACATGCTACACCTAAAGAAATCCCAATCCCTCCGAGCTACATGCTCTAGGCACCTAAACCTTGTCACCACAATAAACAGGACATGCTGGAGGGATAGATTCCTGTCCCAGAGACTTCCTATACTCTGGAACAGGCTACCCATCTATGTCAAGCAAAGTTCTTCATTAGCACTCTTCAAGAAAAATCTTGATGAGTGGATGGAAAATAGGAAATACACCCCGGGGATCACTTCTGTGTCTTTGCTCGACAGTGGCACAGGAAAATAACTTTCTTGGGTGGCGTAAGCTAGGGAACCTTGTTGACTAGGCTTACGTAAGCCCTTGGGCCGATAGCCTAGTACCTACCTATGAACCTATGAACCTATGTAACACCCATAAACTACTATCAATCACACAACACAGATTTTGCCCCTCTCACAGTACCACTACAGCCCTAATGTTCTTTACAAATACAATCAACCACCGTAGAAATTTAGGGCAATTCATATTCACCATATTTTTAGACTTGCCCAAAGCCTTCAATATGGGAAACCACAACAAACTGATCAAAGTCCTCTCCTCCATAAACCTTAGTAGACCCACTGCTACCTGGTTGCAAAACTATCTATAAGGGTGACAGCAGGCCATACTGTGGCAGCACCACCTGTCCCCTCTCCTCTCAGTCTCCCTAGGAGTCCCACAAGGCTCAATTTTAGGGCCGCTACTCTTCTCTCTTTTTACAAACCAATTCCACACCTCCACTCATCATGCATTTGTGATACAATATGCAGATGACTCTACTCTCATATGCTCTGCCCCCACCTTACAGGACCTCCATTCCATAACCCAATATTCATTTCTATCAGTAGAATTCTGGCTTAGCAATTCTCATCTCATTCTGCACCCTAATAAAACCAAGCTTCTTCTCTTTTACCCTCAAGAACTCCTTCCTCACACAAAATTTCACCATAGAGTCCAAAAACAAAATGAATATCACCTCAGTGACACATACTAAACTGCTAGGGGTTGAAATTGACAATAATCTGAAAATTGATATCCATATATTGATATATATATATATATATATATATATATATATATATATATATATATATATATATATCCCAAACTATCAAAAAGTTCATAAAAAAATAGGATTCCTTTACAAAAAAAAGCAATTTTTAACTAGATCCACAAAAGCTACCATTGCCCAGTCACACCTCCTGTCACCCTTACTATATACCTCCCCCGTATTAACCAATCTACACAAAACAGATCTTACAAAACTAGAAACATGTTACAATAAAATAGCCAGGTTCGCCACTAACTCCACATATCGGTCACACCATTGCACTGCCCTTAAACAACTTATCTGGCTAGAACTACCTCAGCTGCTCCAGTACACACAACTAACCCTTGACCACAAAATACTCTATAAACCTGATAAAACCGCTGTTCTAAAAAATCTTAAAAGCCTTACACCACCTCTAGAACACTCCGTTCCAGTGACAAACTCCTATTAGAATCCACCAAGGCTAATAACTTGGCTGGGGAATCTTTATTCTCAAACATCATTCCTAAAATATGGAATAAACTACCTACCTCCATCTCTTCAACCAGCTCCATAGGACAATTTAATATACTCCTATTTACTCACTTAGAAAACACCTGGCTTTGATCTTGCTACCCGCCTGGTTAACTCTATATTCTGCATATCCATACTCACCCCCTGATTTATTGGCTCTACACTTCATATTACCATGTTTCATATACTAATTATATTTCCAACCTATCTTGCTTTCTCCTTCTCTCTCTCTCTCTCTCTATATATATATATATATATTTATATATATATATATATATATATATATATATATATATATATATACACACTCAAGTATCTCAACTTGCATTAAGGCTTCCTCAAAAATGTATTTACCCAACTATATGCTAATTTTGAATTTTGTACAATACTGGAAACCATTTAATGTATTCATTTGTTAACATTGCTAATGTTTGATCTCTTTTTGGTTATTGATGGCTTGTAATTTATAATTTTTATAGTGTCTTGTAATCTGTTAATTTCTATAATCTGTGTCTTTTATTTCTGGAGCTTTTCTCCCTGGGTCTCCACTGAAAAAGGACCTGTGTCTAGTCAGACTTTCCCGGTAAACAAATGTTAAATAAATAAATAAAATAAATAAAATAAGAGCAGAAGCCAAAGTTGCTCCAATTGCAGAAAATATCAAGGAGAACAGATTACAGTGGTTTGGACACATGCAGAAAAGCAGAAGACAATCTGGTGAGGAAGATTTGGGACAAACATGAAGAAGGTAAGAGGAAGCAAGGATGTCCAGCAAAGAGGTAGATGGATTGTGTGAAATAAGATCTGCAAATGTCAGGAATGAGTGTTGAAGAAGGCAGGAGTGTGGCACTGAATTGAGAGAGTTGGCGACACAATATCCTGACCCCATGTAGAAAAAATAGGAAAAGGGAGCTGATGATGATGATAATGATAATGATGATGATGAGAACAATGATGAAATGGGGAGGAAGCAGGAAGGAGAACAAAGGCAAAGCAATATAGGAATGTGCAGGAGAGATGTAAGAAAGAACCATCGCTGTCTATTTATTCAACAGTAAACACCGATCATATGTACAGAATATTAACTGAATTTGGACTGTCACCTCCAGTGAGAGGGGTGAGTACAACGCAATCATGTTGTATAGCCAGTTGGACTGAATCAAGTGTGTCAAAAATTCATGTGTGTGAAATGGAGAGCTATGGATGGGATTTTTTTTTTTGGACTGGTGCCCTTTTCTTTTGAATGAGAGAGAGGAATGTTGGGGAAGGGATGTAGGTATGTGTGGGTGAGGTAAGTTGGGTAGATGAGGATGCAATTGCAGACAGACAAGACAAACAAGACAAAAGACAGGGACAGTAATGGAAAAAAAAGGTTTGGGTACACCATGATTGGGGTGAGGGTGGGGACATCATGAACCCGTGGTCATTAGGCTGGATGACAGTGAGAATTGAGTTCTCACCCACTGGACTGTCATCGTCACCTCAGTCCGCCACTGACTGGGTTGCCTGAAGTCTGCGTCACCTCCTCCTGGTATTCTGTAAAATGATGAGAGCAGTCTCTCCAGCCAGTGTAGGCATGCACCAACAGTGTGGTGCACAACCCTGTACACCACCCCTGACAATTCAGTGTGGGTGACAAAATCACCACATCCTCCACTGCTCCTGGAGGGTACCACTGGACCAGCCTATGGGACAGGACTACTTTAGGGGGCAGATAATCCAGGGGCAGTAAGAGGTGGTGCTCCCAGGTTGGCTCCAAGATCTGCTGGGAAAAGGTGCTGGTGCCGTTGGAGTGAGGGCAGACAGATCCTGTGGGGCAGCCATACCCAACTGTGCTGTGGAGCATTCGTGATGTGGTACACATGTATGACATGGGCACTATTAGATGACGTCATTAAAAAAAAGAGAGGATACAGGTTGAGGTGAGAGAAAAAAAAGAGTTAAGATTAGTACCTTCGTGTATATGTAATGCATTAATACAATTAATTAACTCTATTATCTTAACTTTTACTTTTAAGACTACCAACTCCTAAGAGATAACTTTTACTTTTAAGACTACCAGCTCCTAACAGATACACATTATACTACAGATTATAGCAAGTACTCCATGACATGTGCATATATTGCACATCTGCATGTTCCAGTTATATAGATTACACTTTACAGCAGGGCATGTGTGCCACTGGCATAGAGCTTTTACTTTTAAATCTTTAAATTAGACATAATTGAAGAATTAACAGTACTGTTTAGTTGGGAATTGTGGTCTTTGAACCCACAACCACTGACTAAAGTCTAATATTAGACTCTTGATTTGTGCTACAGGCTAATGCATGCATACTTACTTTTATAGTTCAGATATGAATGCTCAATTTGATACAACTCTATAAAATACTAAAAACAGCTATCTTTAAGTTTTAATGCTAGAATAACACTACTATTTTGCTGCATGCATACTACATGCTTCCCACATCCTCATCAGTCTAGCACCATGGGTTCGTACATTTGCCTCACAGTCCCTAGCAGCTGTGAAAAAAACAGAATGGAACAGAATACCATTATGAATACCAGTCTTGCATATATTCAGCTGCTTTTAAGTCTTATAAGTACTCTCTGTACTCTATACTTACACAGGTGTGGGATGTCCACAGTACTAAATTCTCTGATCCAATGATCGAAGGTATCCCTCTTCCTCCGGAGGTTGTTGTAGTGACGCCTACATTGTTCACCAGTGCAGGGGATACTGGTGGCACTTGTCACAGCCCAGGCTAAACTATTCCAAGCTTCTGACTTATATTGGGAGCCAGAATAGTCCTCCTGCAACAGCCCGTCATTGTGGTTCTTCACTAAAAGTCCAATAAAAATCTTGGGACTTCTGGACACCCAATCTCTGTGCTGTAAATGTGACACCTTCTCCACAAATGCCTGCCATATCTGCCATGGATCTAGAACAATGTAGAATGATGCTCTTCTGCCAATTCCAGTCATCTCATTTACTGGGACAGTGTCCACACTGTGTTAAAATGTTATGCTCCACCTTCCATCATGTAAACACAGTACTCCATATTGTGCATTGCCAAGCACAGTGTTTGTGCAATGGTAAGCAGAGCTCAACAATGGCAAGCAAAGCAAATACAAGGTTATTGGATGCACAGGCAGTTGTGTATGTATGTTAGACAAACGTGAAGGTCATGGCAGTCCAGATAGCAGAAATATACCTACAGGAATATAGTACACAATATACCCATAGTCATACATTTAAGAATAAATGTGATAATACATAGATAAATGAATACATAACTGACACAATACTAGTGCCTCAGCCCTCATACATATAATTAATATCAGCTACACCATCTTAAGTATTATAAGTGAAAGTGACTATAATGGGAAGTGGAACAGTAAAAGTGCATGGAATATGCTGTATTTGAACCCATGGCCATGTGTATGGCAGTCCTAAACTGAAGGTTGGGAAAACAATTATTTATGTTGCAGTTCATTGCTATAAACTGCAATGTCACAACAGTAAAACAAAAGCTGCATCCCTTGTACTAAAACCCCAGGACCATCTGTTGTCTAGCCCTACACTTACACCTGCTGCCACTGATATAGTTACATGACATACCCTATTTTATTAATCATTCTTAAGTTCTCCCTGTTAACTGTTGTACAAAGTCACTTAGTGGGTTTGCGCAATGTCTAATGGTCTTAATTGAATGCTTCCTGTTTCTGTCTGGGTTTGGTCTGGCCAGTTGTCCAGTTTGCTCTAAGTGGCACATGAAGCAAACAGTTGGCCCAAAAAATAAATAAATAAAACTAAAGCAAAAGAAGGAAATAAAAAATGAGAGGGACTTGAAATGAGGAAAAGCGATCTCTGACATACACACTAGAAAATGTTAGCTGACATGGGATATTTCTACATAGGTCTGTATTAAAACTCTCATTGCAATGCATTTTTAGAGCACAAAATGTATGCCTTATCCCTCTTTGCCACATATATGCACACCACCAACTGCAATATCATCTACACTGATGACAAACCATACAAGTGTTATTTGTACATGTATTCATTTTGGATGTAGTACAGCTAGTGATCACAAAACCTGTCATGATTATTGCTTGCAAATATACAGCTCTGCCTTACATTTCTGTGTTTGTTGGCCATTCTTCAGTTATCTGACCAGTAATCTGAGATATGCAATGTGTCTGCCACTTTATATCATTGGCCTTAAAATTTGTGAGCATATAAAGTGGAAATAATATCATAGGCAGTTGCAAACAAGTGAAAGGCAGGTTGGATGTTAAGGAACACAACCTGTAACTTGTGTGCTGCTTACTTACATTTCCAACCTTACATCTAACACTTTGTAGATCTAATCTGACAAACCCAGTAGAAGTAAGGCAGCCTGCAGTGCTGTTGTGTTTTCCTTCTCCCAACCACTAATCATTCACATGTGCAATCCATTCAAGACAAATACTGAGGGAGTGCCTGCACTGTGCTTACATCTCATACACGGATCCAAGTTTTTGGGATTCAGCAATTCTAATGAGTTCACACCTCATTTGCATATTCATTGCGCTAAGAGCCCTGAATTTGCACCATATAAAAAGGCAACCCTGTAGTCAGGCAAACTGATGGTAAGGAGTATTGTATATGTTTGGAAGACTGTAAAACCCCTTTTTTTCTTCAGAATATATCTGTACAGAGGAGTACTGAACTTCAAAAGGTATGCTTCCATTTTGTCACCTATATACTGCACATACTGGAATGTATTTAAGAAAAGTCTGAATCAAAGGCTTTTACTGTTTTATCTGTATGCGTAAGAAATGTACTGATGGTATGGACATGTTTGACAAGCCATTTCAGAGGTATACATGATTGCTAATACATTAAAATGGAATGCTGTGTAATAAACATGTATAAATGTTCTAGAGACAGGTCCTATGATAGCACTTTTAACATTTCATTTGGGTTTCCTCTGGGTGCTCCGGTTTCCTCCCACATTACAAAGACATACATCTGGAGTGGTTCTCCCTGGTCGTCCACTGAAAATTGGCTTAGTTCCAAGTCGGACTTTCCCAGCTAAAAATGTTAAATAAAATAAATAAATTTCAAAGATGGTTTCTTAGCAAAATGGATCATTTGCATGTTGTTTTGGGTGGGGGAGAAAGCAGAGTTACTGTTATGGCACAAACAATGATGGACTGTTGTTTTTGGATGAGCAAAGCTGAGTTACTGTTATGGCACAAGCAAGGATGGACTGTTGTTTTGGGGGGAGCAAAGGTGAATTACTGGTATAGAAAAAGTAAGGATATGTTGCTCTTGTTACTCTTCTTGTTTTGCATCCTGCCTGTTGTTAGTATTTCACATCTACAGACTGTTTTATGTTTCTCCTGTGGATAATTCTGACTGGCTACCATTTCTGTTTTATCTGGAAATAGTTCTTTTGCAGTCATGTGATACTTATGTGTGTTATCCTTCTGTTGTTTTTTAGGACACCTACGAGTATGCCACCCAAGCATGTCAATCCATGTAGAACCGCCTTCACTGATGCTGAGAAGCAAGTCATTGGAGAAGGCTTTAGGCAACATGGAGACTTTCTGCTGGAAAGTGAACAGGGAGGTATGACACATAGGATATCAATATGGAAGCAGATGGTAGATGATGTCAGTGCTGTGGGTGGCCACAGCAGGACATACGAGCAGGTGTGCCACAGGGCCACTGACATGGTTACAACTGCACAGAAGAGAGCAGCTGCAGTGGGCCTTGACTATATGGTTACTGGGAGAGGGCCTGCTTAGGATCAACCATTAACCTCCAATGAAGAGTTCCTGACCAATCTTAGGGATCTAGACAGCTCCCAGAAGAGTGCAGTGCAGCATTTCCTGGATGTGAGAGCAACAGTTTCTGAGACAGCAGGCACATCCCAGGAGGAACTTCCACTTAGGCTTTGCTCTCTCAACAGCTGCATACTGTTGTACAGTAAAACAATTGAAATCAATAAGTTAATTCTGTGTCACATTTTTTTTTAATGGGGGGATTGAAAATTGCTACTTTTATAAGCTTAGGTTAGTGTTGTCAGCCACATTCTTGCTGAAATTATAGTTAATGGACATATACAGGGTTAAATGTATTACCCCCTGCTTTACTGTCAATTGTGATGATGTTGCCCTTACCTCTTCTTTAACTTCTTGCAGGACTGTCTGGACTACAGAGGAGTCTCTCATTTGCAGGTGGTAAGGCAAAGATTTTTATGTCAGTACTGCTGAGCAATTTAAAGAAATATTGTAGTGTGTGATGTTGAGCTCAAGCTTGTTGTGCGTATTGCTGTACTGTCTGTAATAGTGGCAGCACTGTTAACATATATTGCACTATAGTAATGCAGGTAGTAATTTATTCCTATGTTTCCTGCTTTTTATCACAGGTGATCTTGACAGTGGGAAAGTGGGCCCTGTGCCACCTGATGTCAGTGTATCAGCAGACTCTGATGATGATGGTGGCCAAAGTGAGACACAGTCAGGGGGTGTAGAAGTTGAATCTGACACTGAGGTTGAGATCCATCCCCTGCATTTCCATTGGACACAGCCAGTAGGCCTATGGCTACCCAGACCAGTGACCCCACAGATATTGGACAGGTGGAGGATGAGGACATTGATCAGGAAAGTGTGGCTACTGCAGTTTCAGTCCCTGTTGAGTCTGGGCATAGCCAAAAGTATGGATGAGGTGCCACATAGGACGACTGATAGGAATGGTCAGAGGGGGCCTCCTGTCCTTCCTCCACCTGTTGCAGGTGTCTCTTTCCGTTCCACTTAGTATATGTTTAGGGCCATCATGGAAGCACAGGCACATTCTGTTAGATGCTCTAAAGAAGTACTCAGGGATGTGGATGTGGCCCAGTCTGACATGTGTGATGGCCTCCACCATGTTGCTGATTTACTGGATCAGATGAATGACATGTTGGAACAAGGGGTGTCTGTGATGGTCTGAGGGGGTGTCTGTCATGGAATGAGCAGTGTCTGTGATAGAAAGTCTGCTAGGAGGGAATTGCATCCTTGTGGGTGTAGGTCAGCCACATCATTTGCTGTCAGCAAACATAAGCCACATACTTGATCATGCTCCCTTATTGGCAGTTCTTCCACTGCTCCTCTGGTGAGTGTGCTGTCCACACCCAGCTGTGGCAGGCCATGGGGTCATGGTCCTGGACATCCCCTTGAAGGGAGCTCATCCAACACACATCAGTCATGTTCACATAGTAGCACTGTATCTGACCTTGGGCTTGGAGGTGCTAGTGCAACTCCTGCCGAGCCAGTTCTCATGGTTGGGATGATGGTGATGAGCTGCCTCCTCTACCATGCATGGCTCACAGCTGTCCGACATACCCAGATGTAGAGTCAGCACTTGGCTGTGTTCATGCAGACACTCACAAACCCGTTTCACATGGAGGACCCCTACAGACACACACAACAGTTGCTCATTTTATCTCACTGGCCATTTGTTGGTTTATCCACATGTCTGCCTTCTCTTTCTTACTCACACTCACTCACCGACCTTTTGTATCAGTCTAGGATTCCTGGTCCCCAACACAACACCCTGTGCAAGTGATGATAACTGTGCCATATCCCTATTTTCTGTCTGTTGGATTCAAGTATACAAAAGTTTTGTGTCTGATGCTCAGGCTAACTTAGTGCTTATTATATCTACATTTATGGTGTTGAACTGGTAATTGTACCTTTGACTTATATTCGCCTTGGAAAATTAGACAGTTGATATCATTTCCTACCTTTATAGTGAATGATGTTGTGAGGGTTGTGAAGTCAGAAACAGCAATGTGTATCATTACTTTCTAACTTCTCTCTTTAATGATTTTCCATTACAAACATATGGTGCTAAACTGAGGGCATGTCACATGCAGTGATCATCAGTACTTTTGAGAGGTATGACTGCATGAATCTTTGATGCCTGAGGCCTACTACTTAGTAATGGGCACATAAGTCAAATAAGTCTCTGCTGCACATGTTAAGGTAAGTTCTGTACAGATCTCCCACCTTTGACTAGCTTACTGGAGCAACTAATGAAACACAAGGATATGCCACACAGTCATATTAGTAAGCAATACACCCCAGGTTCAGGACTTACCTTGTAAATGCAGCAGTTGCCACAGTTTTAGTTCAGGGCTGACTTGGTCTGATGCAAGCAGTACACAGCCAATACATTGGGATGTAATGTCTGTGTGGGTTGCCTGGCATTAATGTTACTGTATGTATGTGAGTAGGAGGAAGTTTTAGACATCTAGGTGGTGAGTGAGTGTGCTATGCATTGTCTCTTAGCCAATGCAAGGGCATACTGAGCACTCCTACGTCTGCCTACACTCACAGCAGCTGGTGGTTCCCCAATGACTCCTCATCTGCCTATGGTGACCTAGGCCTTGGTGGTGTGATGTGTGCCCCTTCCCCTTGCTGATCCTACTGATGCTGTTTCTCAGGATTATGTTGTGCAGCATTGCACATACTGTGAATATTTCAGTACATGTTCATGTATTGTACTGCAGGGCTCCACAGATGTATCAAGGCTCCAGAACTGTGACTTCAGCAGCCCAAACACATGCTCTATGATATTTCTTGTTTGAGTGTGTGTCTCATTATGGCTTTCTTCTGTGGGTGTGTGTGCATTTCTGATGGGTGTCATCAGCCATGGTTTCAGTGTATAGCCTGCATCCCCCAGTGAATGCCCCTGTGGGATATCACCCTAGTAAACATCTGGTACAGTTGGGAGGTGTGCCAGATATGTGAGTTGTGGTAACTGCCAGGGTTGTCAGCACACATGTTCAAGATTATTCCCTTGGCATTGCACACAGCTTGGCAGTTGATGGAGTGGTAGTCCTTTTTGTTAATGTAGAGCCTACCCTGTTTTCTGGGTGGTACCGTAATTTCTACATGTGTGCACTCTATGGTACACAGTACTTCAGGGTAGTGTGCTACACTATAGAACTCCTACGTATTTCTGGCCCTCTCCTCAAAACTACGGGGAAAAATATATGTAGTCACTGCTATGTTGGAGCATAGCATTCAGGAATTATTGGAGGATCCTGGATGCTGATGCCTGTGACTCCCCCAGCATATCCCTTGTTGGTCTCTGAAAGGTACCTGTAGCTAAGATTTTTGGGCTACAAAAACATTTGTCTCAACTGGGATGGGTTCCCCTTGGTTGGCTCTGGCTCTGAGTTGAAGATGGCAGCAGTCACAGAGTTCCTGTTGTGTGTCCCTATCTACCCTATAGTGCTCCACAATTTCCACATTAAGTAGGTTGTGAAAAATTAAATGGGGCCTGAAAACTATACTCCTTCTCAGCCTAGGCCTATCATCATCAGCAGCAGCATTGGCTTCAGCCTGTAGCACATACAAATGAATTAAAACAGCAGCAGCCCCTAACATTCTGTCTGTGTAGACTCTTTTCTGTGTCTGTATTCCAAATGTTTTGGAATCCACAGGAAAACCAGCACAGAGTCTACATGAATGTTTTATAGCTTGTTGAATAGATAAACCATGTTAGATTGGTTAATTAGCATGCAATTCAGCTGCTTATGCTGTAATTAGTATGCCACTGTGTTTACCTTGTTTGCGCAGTGGTGGTGCATACCGCTACACAATGCTTACTGAATCTAAAACATTCAGCGGCCATTTTCCCATTGCGTCACGATGTGCACATGGTGAAAAATAACCATGGAGGCTTTACTGAATCCTCGTGACAGTTTCCCTGTAGCAATATATGGCTATGAGAGTTGGACTGTGATTAAGGCTGTACACTGGAAAACTGATGCTTTTGAAGTGTGATGTTGGAAAAAACTCTTGAGAATTCCATTGAATTCAAGAAGACTGAATCATTTAATACTTATAAGGAAATAGATGCACACTGTTCACTAGAAGACCTATTAGCAAAACTAAAAATCATATATTTTGACCACATAATGAGAAGATTAGACTGACTGGAGAAGACATTTATTCTGGGAAAGAGCAAAGGCAAAAGAATAAAAAGAGGTGGCAGAGGCTAAGGTAGATCGACAGCATCACTGAAGTAATAAGTGTGAATTTGCAATAACTTAAAGAAGCATTTCTTGACAGACAGGTCTTGGTGTGCTAAAATCCTAGAGGTCATGAAAATTCAGATTTAACTAAATAACAAAACAGCAGTAGCAGCAACAACAGCAAAGATGTTCTTCCAGACCTTGGACTTTAAATTACAGTACTATACTGAATGATCCCACTGACACAGTATGGAACCAAAAATGTCTTAACATCATCCATATAGAAGCATATGGAGTAAAGCTTTTGCTGTTTAGGCTTGGATCTCTCTCTGTCACCTGAATATCCTACTACTGTCTGATCCTTGGCATAAGGATAATAACTGCAGTACTGACATACTGATTCTATAAACTCCGGCTGTCTCAAACTTTTCTATAAAGTTAATCTTGTTTTATCACATTTAGAATTCATTGAGAAACAAATAATTGATATGAATGCTTAGTCACAGACATCTGCTTGAATTTCAAAAAAAAAAAACTATGGCTCCCTACAAATGCACCTAAGTCAAACAGTTGCTAAGGCTGTAAAACAGAAATCAGAAAACACATATCTCAGTACTGATGCAAAATCCTCTTATAACCCCCCTTTCCCAGTACTTTAGCTACATTCTTCTAGCCAGCTCAGCTAATTTTCCTAATCACAACAGTACACAACCAATATGATGTAATGATGACATCCTTAACTGAGTTCTTTCATTAATCAATCAGTGTCACTTAGGTTGGACTACATTTGACTCAAATGAATTTATCAGTCACATAGTCTGCTCTACTGAAATTAGAGTGCTAAAGAACTTTCAACCCTAAACTATTCAAGGACAGCCTAAGTCAGTTAAGCTAATGTCCTGTTGACAATGTTCATTTTGGGGACATTTTCTTTCATCTGTAGAAACATATTAAAGTTGTGATGATATGGGCAAGTGCCAGCATATCCATCTGGAGTTTTGTAAAGAATGATATGTCTTTTGAATATCAGACTGATTTATACAAGATGCTTGTGTTAAAATATATTAGAACTGTATGTCATTTGTATATCAGACTGGTTTTATACAGATGCTTGTGCTGAAAATATATTTGTGAGCTTTGCTTGTGTTGAAATGTATCAACAGTGCACCCTGCTGAAATGAAGAAAAATGTACATACATTATTACAGCTGAATTAAATGTATATGTTTTAGTAGAGGGTACTGGCACAGCAGAGGTTAACTTTAAGAAAAATAAGGGAAATGTAAATGAGCTGTTAAATCATTAAAAGGTACCCCACAGTGCTGAGTAGGACTGGAGATACTGGGTCTGGGGAAGAGCCTTTGTCCATTAGCTCAGTGAAAAGAGGGGAGGCCCCAGGCACTGCCATAAACATTTGAATGTGTATTATGGCTGTCTGTAAAAATTCCTGTCTCAGCTTCAATACTGTGAGAACCTAGAGTCAGTTGACCAGATGAGGTCATTCTGCCAGCTCTCTTGGAAATTATATTTTAGATATTACAAAGAGAAATCTCAGAGCATTGAGTATTCTGTTTAGAAGTCTGACTAGAAAGACTGCTTACCCACAGTATCTTGCCTTGCGGTAGTAAGTAACTAACTAGGGAACAGTGAAACTATCTTAGATTCAGTCAGGAATATAGAGAGTCTTAGTTTAGATATTGTTTTTTTTTATTTGTCTGAGTCTGTCCAGCAATGTTCTTTTCAATATTACCTGTGATCTGAACTCTGTAATTTACTGTGAATATATATTCATTATTTTCATGCTCTTTTATTATTTATTATTAAATATATTTAAAACTTTTATTGTGGCTGGCCCTTGTAGAAAGTATCTAACTTTTGAGAGTACTTATATTTATTTGGTGACACTGTGTGGGCCACACCAGAAGGCCTAGCCATCTTGGTGAACTACTACCATTTGTATTAGTATTAATATTGCACAGTATAACTGGATGCCCTTTGTTAAGGGTCTTAGAGTAGCTGATTGTGAAATGAATGGTGGCAGTGATATCTACCTTATACTCTGGGCAGAAGGGAGCACAGCAGGTACATCTGTGCTAGTCTTTCCCAGGTGCATGTGTTTGAAAAATCAAATCTCTCAAGGTGCGTGTGTCAGCTACTTGGGGCAGGGACACGAAGCACTGGGTTTTTCAGAAAGGGTTGTGGAGGACTTGGCTTGGATACTCGGCTGAGGACCTAACCCTACAGCTGTACCAGTGGGGAGTCTTACTGAGGACCTGGAGAGTGACAGATAAAGAGACATCCAGACCCCAGGGCTGAGTGTGTTCCCTATCCTCTTAAGGGAAATTGTACTTAAATGCAGAGAGGTCTGCATCTGGAAATACTGAATGTATCCATTTGTATTCTAAGTGCACATCCATCTCCAGTGTCAGTGGTGAGTATTTGGGCTTCTTGATTGCTGGCCAGCATGGGGACGACACATATTGGTGGCCATCACATATTAGTAGCAGTGGTGGGTATTACACAACTACGCATTTGTATGTTTCAAAACATCAAGTTTCTTTTCCATGTATGTAGTTAACAAACTAACTGAAAGTTTGGTGAGCTATTTCTTCAGCACTGAGATTGTCAGACCTTAAAGTAAGTATATAATGAGTCTTTTGGCTGAGCGAGTGCATGAAGGCAATATCCTGAGAAAAAAAATCTTTTTATGCTTTTTGCTGAAGTCATCTATTTGGGTAGGTAGCTATTTCTGGAGCATTGTTAAGTCGCACTTAATTAATTGGCATGCTAATTTCCATTAGATGGAACAGTCCATTTCTTTATGTTAACGTTCCTTAGAATTTTTATTTAACTGGTTTCATTAGGAAATGGAATATAAGATCCAAAGCTCTACCCTCAAAATAAGCAGAAATAACATTTTAATGAGATTGAAAGACACATGGTGGAACAACATTAGATAATAAACATTCAGAGTAGTTTTAAATCATGTTGGCAAGCCAGAAATTGTCAAATTATAACTGATTCAGTGGAATAAATATTATTTGGCAAAGTTCCTTTTATCATGTAATACTAACAGATTCTAAAAGATAACGCAGAATCAACCACAAGTTAATATGTCTTCCCAACCTAATTCAGTCCACATAATTGTGTATCTGCGTATAGTATGAGCTCATATAGCAAACAGAAATAAAGTCAAATGAAAACTGAACCAGTAGAAAAAATGAGTAGCTTTGTCAATTTTGTTTTATCATCTAATCCTAACAAGATTTCAAAGGTAATTCAAAAATTTGCCTTACAAAATAAGTCTTCCAACCTTATCCATGCCCATATAATGGTATATTTGATGCTGCCCAACTATTCAACCATTACTCCACAACCTGTTTGGCAAAATAAAAAAATAAATAACCCTGATATTTTCCACCTCAGTAATAATTAGTATTCTACAATTACAACTAACATTGGTTATCACACATCTAATTTATAAACTTCTCCTGAAACTCAATCTGGCTTCATTGTTGCAGATAATATCCCACCACAGTTCCTCCAGGTAGATGCACGCTCCATTAGCAAACTTGTGACTGAACTGGTCAGCACACATATTCAAAGAGTCATGTATCATTCACCTATAAAAATGAAACACAATACTAGCACTGCTTAAAAGTAACAAATCTCACTCCATCAACAGGCTCAGAACAGATGTGATCCTTCTCCCCTATTTAAATATTGGAAACATGTAGTTAATCAAGAACGTTTTGTTAAGTTTACCATTCACAGTATCTGCTCACTATTCCAGCATGACTTTAGCTATACTATAATATGGGTGCTGCCTGCATCAAACAGTAGAGATTATTTATTCCATTCTTAACAATAATCCTTGTTAGAGCTTTTATTTTCAATCCTAAGAAAAACATCTAACACTGTCAATCATCAACTGTTATTATCTAGATTAAATAACTTTAGCATACATCTATCTTCTTACCTCTGTTCTTAGACCCAAGCAAGGCATCCAGCAGCATCAATTACCAATCATTGTTATCTAGATTAAATAACTTCATCATATAGATGTCTGCTTTCCTTTGGCTTCAGACTTTTGCTGGTAATCATTTCAACAGATAAACTGTCCCTCCATCCTGTCCCATTCAGCTCCATTACCACTGGTGGATTGTAAAGCCCAATACTAGGTTTATTATTGTTATCCATGTTTGTAGTTAAGATGTACAAGCAGTACAATGTCTCAACAATGGTTCAGTACCCTGATGATGCTGCAGTCATATAATGTGTCCCTTGCTGAAGACAGGACACTAAGAAATTGCAACTTAGCTTTAACTGTACCCAAAAGTGGTTTCACAGTCTGGGTACTTTCTGAATGTAAGCACACCCCGGTTTGTTTTATTTACTATTTGTTATTCAAACAAGTGGAGTGGCCCTTAGGCACTTTTCAGCCATGACTGGGATCTCAAGGACAAGGGCAAATTGCAATACAATTGGACAACTTAGTGCACTCAATCATTTTTGGACAGTGGGAGGAGACTGTAGTACATGGAAAGAGCCATTGTAGATATGAAGAGAACATGCAAGCTCCACAGATTGTGCTGCCTAAAATCATTTAATGATGTTCTGTACTCGTCATTAACAACCCCTCTACTACTGCATCTCAGCTTATATCATTTGACTTGACTGTCATAAACCAGGTGTAATCAACACAAGTGGGAGGTGTATTTCTTCACAAATTTGACATGCATGCTGAAAGCATTCTGTACAGAGTATGTCAGTGTATTAACCTTCCTTACATATCCAAGACGTTTGCAACATCTAACAGTAGGTACAAGACTCTGTTTTCTTTCTTCCTCTGTGTCTTTCATATGCCACCAACATTCTAATAAACCTTCTAGCTGTCATAAAATCAAACCTGAAACAGCATACAGCAAAATAGTTAGTGTTCCTGTTTGAACATATCACAGCAGCAATCTTAAATACTTTGGGTGGCCGCAGTCCCAAAAGTACTTGTCATTTGCTTTTATTAAATAAGCCCATAGCTGATACCAATAAACATTCATCCACAGCTAATGCTATGTGCTACGGCAACCTTCTGTGATTCCTGCAGTCATCCCACACAAACCACACTATTGTAACTCAATCTTCTAGTTGCATGGAGACTCACTATACTAAATTATAAATCCCAAAAACTGGAAAAAAAACTCCTAGCTCTTTTAGATCAACTTTATCTTGGTTTGAATTCTAGGTATTACTGAAAGTGAATTTTGGTATCAGGTGAATTTGCAATACACTTTCTCTTCAATACAAAACAGAGTACAATTCCATTTTTATAGTCTCTTACTATTTTCCATGCTATTACATTCCTGTTAGATACTTTATTCAGCCCCTCAGGCTTTCACTGAAAATGATTGTTGCTCAACAGGAATGTATAATATAAATAAATAAATTGTAAAGGCATGAACTTTTTTGAAAATAAGCTAGGGGTCCATTCTAGTTAGTGTATGTTGTCTTTAATGAAAAAATTATGTAGAAATTCAAAATAACTGTGAGGTTCCTGAATTGAATTACATGTTTAACCAGTACTCATTGGAAACATTTGTTTTTATCATGTATTATATACTAATTACATAGCAGGTAATTAATATCATAAATTGGTGCTATTAACTATTTATTCTCCACATGGTGCTTTAGCTCCATACATGCATATAGAAACTGCGGACCCCAGTCTTAGTCATACCTATCAACCTCTTAGATCAAGAAATCTGGACAAAGCCATAAATAAAAGTAGGACAAAGGCCCAAAAATACAGACAATTTTTAAATATTGCTCTTACAAACTTAGAAAGTTGATAGAATAACAGGTTTTACATTAGCATAAATTTTCTGAATGGTATGAAGTCTGAAACTCAAATGTCGGTCATTATTTTTTTTTTAATTTCAATCTTTAATGATTTGCCACTAATTTGCCAGAAAAACACAATTTTATGAAAAATGGACCAAAAATATGAGGCAAAAATATGGACATTCTGCGAAAATCTGTACATTTGAGAGGTATGCCTGTCCTCTCAATTAACATCATCAGCCACGGGTCACACTTCTAAAAAAACAGGACTGACCTATATTTTAGGTATCAAGACCTTAGAAAAAATAACACACAATCTATGAAAATGTTCTGTAAATATATATACCTTACGGTGGTGTATATTTCCTCAGAACAAATTTCTGTTTATTTGCCTTTGTGTCAGGTATTGTTCCCAGAACAGAAACATACAACTGCTGCTTTAAATTGTGACTTAGGTATTTACAGTACTTAAATATTTCTGGTTGCTCATTTTATACATGCAAAATTATACTTAATAAACAACACCTCTTTTTCCACTATTCCGTTACTGTGTTTGTGGAGATAGTGGCAAGCTGAATTTTTAACTGCTCTTAAAATTAGCATAAATGTTTGTTAATGAGTTATCAGTGCATACATCTTGAAAAATGCTGCCACCTGCCTTATATGGATACTTCACTTCCCTGCCTGAAGTTCTCTTCCTCATGTCTACCACCTGTTTGGTCAGAATGCACGTTCAAACAACTACTGTAAGTTCTAAAAATACACTAATTGCACCGAAATCTATAGAAAGTCCAGGTGCTTTTCCAGGAATCCTACTGAGATGGTAAACTGATGGGCAACACTAACAGAAAGCTGTTCTTAGTAGAGTAAAACTATGTAGAAGAGCAAAGTACAAAATGGAAAATATGCAGGAAGATTTGTGATTTGCTGCTAGTCATATAATAGGCCTCTGAAAGTTGTCAGATCACAAATCTGTCTTGTTAATAGTGACAACAGCAGCAGCATATTCTATGGGTTGTTGCTGTTAGACATAATGGTGTGATCTCTTTGCTGAGCGTGTCAGTATAAGTGGTACAATTCTGAGGCAGAAAGATACCATCAGCAGGACTGTCCGAATGCTGACACAGTTCCTTCTGAAGGAATGATGGCATTTATATGTAAGTTTATCACACAGCATTGATGGCTTTCATGCATGGTTACAATCACCACCCATTTAACAAAAATTAAACACATGAATAACACTTTAAAAAAATAACATGTTTGAGAAAAAGCTTCATTTCTTTAAAATACTGTCTAGCTCTTAGAGTGGTTTAGAAAATTGGTAAAACATGCATCACCACCCTGATTGGAGAATGAACAATGTCCTTCTATTCAATGTTGCAGTATTGTGTACAGATGGGGTTGTATTCCACCCTATGACCTGACGTCTGGCTAGTATACAAAAGCTTCAAGCTACTGCCAGTACTTGGGACTTTTCATGTCTACTGTGACAATGTCAGCCATAAAAGGAGGTCCGCACGTACCATCCTCAGAACTTTTCTGCCTCCATTCAGAAGGTTGACTCCTACGTTCGGTCTGCAGTTGGATTGCATTGGTGTGTCACCACCAGCTCAGATAAGTGCCCTGTAGGGGATTTTATTTCTTGTTACTGCCTTTTGTTTTGTTCATGTCATCCCTGAAGGGCAAGTGTAGGTGTGGAAGGCAGATTCCACATAAAGATAGCCATGAGCTCTGTCTTTTCTGTTTAGGGCCTAGTCATGACCATTGATCCTGTTCTTTCTGTCAGGCCTTTGTGCCTAAAACATTGCATAGTCATGTTTCGGCTCTGAATCTTTATCTGGAGAATCAGAGGCTCAAATGTCTTGCTAAAAATGTTATGGAGGGTGCCAGGGGTCCTTTAGCTGAGCAGACTTTGAAGAGGAAGGCAGGTAAGCTGAAGCCTGAATCCTCTTCTGCTGTGCCTTCTGCCTCAGACGTACCCCTTGAGGTTGATGAAGACCTGGTGGTATGCTCGGAGGTCGGATCTACTTCTTCGGCAGGTACCTCTGTAGAACCTGCAAGGGCAATGGATCCCAGCATGTCTGAGGCTTTGCAGATGTCCTCGTCAGGCGATATGTGAACCACAGCACATTAGGTTGGAGGACTCCAGTGACGTCCATGCCTTTGATGCTGTGACTAGGGATCTAACTTCCTCTGCCTTTAGGCCTACATTGGGTTCCTCTTCTTTGTCCCCTCTTCCAGAAAGACATGTTAAGAAGAAGTAGGAAACTAAGCACTGTTGCATTCCTTCTTCTTCCTCTCCTCAGTCAGATTGGGAAGTTTTTTCTCAGGGTCTTGTTAAGGCCTTGATGGCCTTGAAACCTATCTCTCCTCTGTCTTCTTTTTTTCCTCCCCAGTTCAGGCTACTGTATATCAGGTACATGATTCTGCTTCAGAGTACTCCTCTTCTGATGATGACTCTTTGTCATATTCCACCCCAACATACTTCACCTTTAGGATATGCATTTACTGAGGAAGAATTTAATGGAGGAGATTCCCCTCAGGAGGAAATTTCCATTGGACAAACCATCACTAAGATGAAGGAGTTATTCAAATGGGATTGTTCCCATATTTCCGAAGACAAGAAGAGATACTATCACCTCCTTCAGATGGAGGTCCCTTTACCGTATGCAGTTCTTCCAGCTTTCTTAGATGCATTTGCTTCTTCTTCTAAAACCCCTGAATCTCAGGCTCTAGATCCTAAGAGGCCTAACAAGTTTTATGAAGTTCATGATTATTGTAAGTTTCTCTACAGGTGCCCCTCTGCAGATCCAGCAGTGATCTCTATAGCTTCAGGTAAGTCTTCCTGGTTATCTCATTCTGCCAAGCATCCTCCATCTGATAAAGAGAGAAAAATTCTTGAGATACAGGATAAAAAGTTATATGCTTCTTCCACTTTAGCAATCAGAGCATTTAATTACCAGACTCATATGTCCACGTACTCCTTAGTTTTGCTTTCTCAAACCCCTCAGGCCTTATCTTCCATGCCTGAGTCTGAGATTTAAACACAGGTCATGTCTCTTTTGGCAGCTTCTTCTCAGATGGCTAGGCATTCCATTAAGTGCAGCTATGATGCTGCTGAGCATCATCTAGAGGTGCTGCTTCTACCTCTGTGCTTAGGAGGCATTCTTGGCTGAGACTTTAGTCATTACCTGACAACATTAATGCCAAGTTACTAGATGCTCCTTTGGACAAGACTGCTCTTTTTGGTTCAGCAGCTGCAAAGCTTTTTAAGCCTCTGCAAGAGAAAGGAAAGGAACTCTAAGACCTTAAACACCTTATTGTTACTCCAGTTCCTAAATTTAATAGGAATTTTCCTGTCAAAACATCTTTTGTTAGGAGACCACAGCATTCAGCTTCTTCTTCTTCTTCTTCTTCTGCTTCTAGGCATAAGAAGTCTTCTAGAAGACCCCCCTCAGTCAAAATCATCTTTTTCAGTTCCCTCTTCTCAGCAGTCCTTTCAGCTCAGACCCAGTTTTCTGTGATTACCAAGAGTTTATTCCAAGTCATACCCATCTTTCTCTTCACCTTTCTTTTTCTTTTCCAGCCTGGACAAGGATCACTCAGGACACCTGGGTTTTGTCCATTATCCAAAAAGGTTACTTCATGATTTGGAATACTCTCCCTCCTTTCATGGGTATTTCACAGCCCCCCTCCAGTCAGATGCAGCTTTTTCCAGACCTTCTTTCTCATCTGAGGTCTTGGGGCACCATATAGCCTGTTCCTTGGGATCAAGGAGGCAATGGGGGTTATTCAAAAATGTTTCTGGTTCCAAGAAAAGATGGCCCTTGGAGACTAATTCTACATCTTTCCAACTTGAACACCTTCCTGCAAGTTCCTTATTTCCGAATGCTCTCCCTGCAGAGACTCTTCCCTCTCATTTCACCTCAGGTCTTCATGGCTTCCTTGGCTCTCAAAGATGCCTACTTGCATATCCCCATCCATCCTCTTTACATGAAAGTTTTTTGTTTCTCAGTGGTTCTTTGCAATTTCAATGTTCTGCCTTGCCGTTTGGTCTTTCCACTGCCCCAAGGGTGTTCACAAAGTGCCTGGTTCCAACCATTGCCTTTCTAGGCACTTTCTGAGGGTCCAGGGTATTCAGGTTTATCCCTACCTGGACAACCTTATTTTCCTTGCAAACAACTCCAATCTCTTATCTCTAAAACTAGAGAAGGCCATTCATCTCCTTCAAAACCTAGGCTTCACCATCAGTTTCAAAATATCCAGTTTGACTCCATCTCAAGGTCACATTTTCTTGGGGTGCAGGTTGGACAGACCTGATAATGGTCTTTCTACCAACAGACAAGGTTCAATTTCTCATTCACTTCTTAGAGATCCTCCTAACCCTTCCAGCCATCTAAGCCTGAGACTTCTAGTTTTCATGGCCTCCACAATTCCCATGCTGCCCTTTGCAAAATTCCACATGAGAAAGTTTCAGTGGTTTCTAAAGATTACTTGGTCTCAGCATGCTCATCCACTTCATGCCATGATTCCACTTCTTTAATATCTGAAATCAGAGCTCCTTTTGTGGATTCAGTAGTTTTCTTTCAGTCCAGGTTTTCTGCCCCAACCTTCTCAACAACTCTTCACAGATGCTTCAGACATGGGCTGCGGGGTGACCTTTGCATCTAGGAAAGTTCAGGGTCTATGGTTTCCATCTCAGAGGAGACAGCACATCAACATCAGATAAATGAGGGCTCTGCTCATACCTTTGCAAATTTTCCACTCTCTTTTTCAACGATGTCCTCTGAAAATCCTTACAGACAACACCACTGTCTTATGGTACATAAACAAACAGGGGGTACCAAATCTTATCTTCTATGTAGGCTGGCAATGAAGGCATAGGAGCTAGCCATTCAGTACAAGGTCACTCTTTATGCTGTTTATCTTCCATCTGCTGAAAATGTTGTAGCAGACACATTAAGCAAGACTATGGCACAATCCCATGAATGGGTGCTTCACAGGGATGTGTTCCTGGATCTGATTCATCTGTGGGGTACTCCCTAGTCAGATCTAATTGCCTCCCCCACAGAAGAGACAACTTCCTCTCTTTTGTGCCAGGACCCTGCATCCTGTGGATTGGAAGGTGGACACTCTTTCTTTCGCATGGAAGGGGCTGTTTATGCCTTCCCCCCTTCCCTCTCATACAGAAAATCATGCTGAAGATTCAGCAGGACAAACTAAAAATCTTGTTGGTGACTCCCTTTTGGCCATGACAGTATTGGTTCCCCTTCTTCTGCAGTTAGCCAAGAGCCATCACCACAAGTTGCCTCACCAGATGAATCTCCTCACACAGGACAAGGGATCCTTACTTCATCCACATCTGTCAACATTACACCTGACACTGTGAGTGATCAACATTTCAGGCACCTTTATTCTCAGGACTTGCTTGGGGTTTTGCAGGAGGCCAGGAAACCCAATACAAGAAAATCTTACATTTCCAAATGGAGAAAATTTTCTATCTGGTGTCTTAAAAGAAATCTAGATCCATTTACTGTGGACATTCCTGTTGTGCTTTCCTACCTGTGTGAGCTTCTAAAAAGTGGCTTATTATATTCTTCTGTGAAAGTCCACTGCTCTGCTCTTTCTGCTTGCTTGCCATTGTCACCTCCTTTAGCTTCCATATTGGAAGTCAAGCTTTTTCTTAAAGGCGTCCTTCTTACTAAGCCCCCAAGAAAACCAGTTCCCCCCCTTAGGACCTTAACTATGTTCTGGAAAAGCTGACTCTATCTCCGTTTGAGCCTGCAGGTTCTGCTTCACTGAAGGTTTGGACCTGGAAAACTGTGCTCCTGGTTGCCTTGACTTCTGCTAGGAGGGTCTCTGAGTTACAGGCCTTGATGACATCTCCACTCTTTTTGGTTTTCCACAACGATAGAGTTTCCATGTGAACTGATCCCTCTTTTATGGCTAAAGTTGTAAATTAATCGTCTCTATCCAGCTGTCTACTTTCTTCCCTTCCCCACAGTCCTCCAGTGAAAGAATTTTGCATACGTTAGATGTACACAAGCAACTTAGATTTTACTTGGACAAGACTAAAGCCATTAGGAAGTCAGATCAGCTTTTTGTGTCCTTTCATCCCAGGGATCTGGGTTTACCTGTTTCTAATAAGATTATTTCTTCTTGGATTTCTTAAGCTATTGCCTTTTGTTATGATTGCCATGGTAAGTCTTTGGCTACTTCTGTCAGAGCACATTCAACTAGATCTGTGGCTTCCTCAGGGGCTTTCTTTAAGGGTCTGGATACCAACTCCATTTTGGAGGCTGCTACTTGATCTTCTTTGCACACTTTTACTAAACATTACAAGATGGACTCTATTTCTAGGTCCAGAACAGGGTTTGCAAGGGCTGTTCTTCATGGCTTCCTGGAGTCTTCTTTTTTGCAACCTTTTTCTGTTCCTTCCCCCTCCCTATGTTCCATTTAAGCTATGGCACTTTCCCATGTGTAAAGAATACTGCAACATTAAATAGAAGGACATAGAATAGTTGTGTACAATCTTACCATAACCATAGATGTCTTTCTCTTCTATGTTACAGTATTCTGTCCCTCCGGGCTTCCCCCTGCATCTTGTCTCTTCCCTGGATGACTTATTTTTTTCCTTAGGACTCCTGTTCCTCATGGGGCATTCTAGTTCTGAGGATGGTATGTGCAGATGCCCTTTTATGGCTGATGTTGTCAAAGCAGATGTGTGACATCCCATGTAATGGCAGTAGCTTGAAGCTTTTGTGGCCAGACACTGGGGCATAGGGCGGGATACAACCCATATGTAAAGAATACTGCAACATAGAAGAGAAGGACATCTATGGTTATGGTAAGATTTTACACGACTATTCTTTCTCAGATAAATCCTGGAGAAAATAAAGTCCCCTGCTTCATGTCAGCATATTAAGCTCTCATGAACCTTGGATAGAAAAAGAAAAGGAAATGGCCAGCATGTTTTATTTTATGCTTACTAAATGTAGCTCTGTTTTCAGTGAGTATAAAATAATTTTTAAAAAGTAAATTAAAACAACTAAAAAACTCATCTAGCAAAAGTGACTGACTGTATTATCAGTTACAAGGACTTGCTGTTTTACTTAAGCCTCATTAAGCATACTTAAAAAATGCCACATTTAGTGAGGTGAAAAAAAAAACAGTTCTATGAGTATGTGTGTTTGTGTGTGACAGAAACTGAGCAAGTGAGACAGGGGGAGAGTCTTATTTTCTTTTCCTTAAAAATTCAGATTTGAAGAGGCTTTTCTTACACCCATTATCTGAGCAATAAGCAGTGTGAAACCATTATATCTAATTTCATTGAGCATCTACAATCCTCAGTGATGTACCAGAAAATAAAGGATGCAAATCGGAGATGTTCTTCAAAATCAGGGATATTTCAGGGGGGGGGGTGCAATCTTTGCACTGTATTTTTTTCTTTTTTCATTTGATCACAATGGCAGATGACGTATTCAGTCAATAAAGTAGCTATAATTGTTGGGCACACCTGTGCATGTGTGTCTCTATATATAACTCTGTTAGTAGAATAAGTAATTGTTGTTGGAGTAAGCAATTTACATCCAAAATATAAGTTGTACAAGTATGTAATGTCAAATCACACACACACACACACACACACACACACACACACACACACACACACACACACACACACACACACACACACACACACACATGCAGAGACAGACAGACAGGCAGACTGACTTCCACATGTTAGCAGTCATAGGTGGCTAATATAAGAGGTGCCCCCCTGCCCTCTAACTAATACCTGCTAATCCTAAGCTTGCCCTTACTCATGATGCTAGCCCTCCCCTGTACTTTACCTTAGAAAAAAAAAAAACTTTCTGTAACACTGTTGTTATTCGGATAAATTTGACCAGACTGCAATACTGTTGTTTTTTTTTTTTTTTTTGTAACATTAAAAAAGGAGAGTCTTACCGCATTTCAATAGGTTTGGTTTTCAGTAGCTGTGCTGTTCTACATGCACGCATCAATGAATTGTCTGCCAATGTTTTTGCATGTTAATCAGTTACTATATAAACCCCAAATCAACAGATGTATTAAGAAAAAGGCAAGGCTGGCAATGGTAGTATGAGGGGTAGAGTGAGCTGCAGAGTGCTGACAGCAAGAACTGATGAGGATGTGCGGACTGCTAGTCATCTTCTTCTGTATGTATACGTGTGTGTGTAATAATGCATGTATGTGTTGTGCATCCACTGAGATGGTTATAGGATTCAGGTTTGGATCCCATCCTTGATGGGAGTGGAGGAATTTATGCATTAGTCAATCTAACGCAGCAATGATGAAAGTGTGGAATGGACATGGTTGTACTCCAGTCGTTAGCTGTCCTTCATTTATGGGTGATCTTGCAGTCTTGAAATGTCACTCTGTTTCTTAAAAAAATAGAGAATTATGTAGTTACTAAATCATCATACACGTTACTATTACAAACGTATTTTTTAGAAAATGTATATTAAAACATTTTTTATTCTGAGTGCAAATTAATAATATTAAAATGTGTCCCTGTGTTTTGAACATTTTTTGTGATTATTTGGCCTTCATTCCTGGTTACAGAATGAAGAGGTTGACAGCTATGGATGTAGCCTGCATTATTTGGCTTCATCTATAGCAGTGATATAATTCAGGAATGTTTCCAGAATCAAGCAGTCTGAATTCTATGATTCTGGTATGAACTAATGAAAATACAGCAATCACAGGAAGTCAACAGAAGCAGTGATAGGATTAAGTAATGGTTCTGGTCGGTAATGTGTGATTATAGGGGAGATATTGATCCTCTTCTGTAACTGTTTGCAGTAACAACCGCTGAACTGAGACATGTCAGAACTGTTCTACTACTTAGCTACGATCCAGTAACTAGTAAAAGTGGGATTCAGACACAATTTATTAGTATCTGTAGTGGTATTGTGTCTATAGTGTTGTTTCTTGGACAGACCTTGTAGACTAAACTCATTAATGTGGTCTACACTACTATCTGATGTCCTGAGCTTCCTAACCTGGGTTAGATCCTGTGCACTAAGAGACAGCGCCAGCCTTAGTGTTCTTTGATAAGCTCTTCTAGTTGACATCTGGAAGTTCATTTCCCCATGCAGCTCATGTATGTAGATAGACAGGAGCATTGTATGATATAAAACAAATGTTGGAACCCTGAAAATGTAATTATTCTCCCAATAAATATAAGACAAAATGGCTGAAGATGTGGCAACTTGTTTGGTATATGTCAAGCTTTTGAAATGTTAACCTTTGGGCTTCCATTTTGCACACTGCAGCAGTGATGATAATAATTCTCTTCTGAAGGAACGTTATCACTGCCAGTTTTCAAAATTACCTTCAGGGGATGGTATAGAAACATTTATCATTTCAGTGTACGGCATTATGTATAAGATGAACAAGTTGAACATTTAGAGATAAAAAATTACAATGTCTGCTATGTGTGCTATCACCCTGAAGTTTGTTTGGTAAATATAGCATCATAACTTTGACATTTTTGTATTTTATCCATATATTTTCATTTCAACATTTTCTCACAGCGCTTTATTAAGTACAACATTCTGCAGTACAAGACTATTTTTGCAGCACAAAATGAGGCTGAATTTGCTATGTGATGTCATCATTTTGGTACAAGTGAATGTTTCCATTATATTTATTCATGACGCAGGCACAGAACAAGAGAATGCCGAAATATTTAGGCAGAAACATCCTCAACCCCAAAAGAATAAATGTGCTGTACCTCCTCTCACATGTAAAAGTGGCTATTTTTATTCCAAATTGCATAAACTATTTTAATTTTCTTTTAGTCAGACTTCTTAATCATTATCCAAAAACAGAAACCAAGTACAGACAAATTTTTAACCAGTGCAAACTTTTTTAACTTCACCAAACAAACATGATGTGCACTCAGTTATGCATAATTTATTAGTTCATTAGCTAGTTAGAGCTCATTAACCTAAGTAACAGGAAAAACAGGGTGAGGGCAGAAACAGTTATGTATAATAAACAGTGTACATACGGACCTAGGTGCACCACAGCAGAAACATAAGAAGCAGCATTTGCAACATTAGTGACTGACACAATAATTCAGGGCAGAGCTGGAAGGTTTGTATGATATACCAAAGAAGAACAAGGAATATGCAATACACACACCTCTCAACCTCTTAGAGCAGGAAATCTGGACAAAGCCATGCATAAAAGTGGGATAAAGGCCCCGAAATAGGGACAATTTTTAAATATTGCTCTTACAAACTTAGAAATTGCATAAGCAAGGATTTTCTGAAGGGAATGAAGTTTGAAACTCAAATGTCTTTCATTATTTTCTAACTTCAGTCTTTAATGATTTGCCACTAATTTGCCAGAAAAGCATAATTTTCTGAAGAACGGACCACAAATATGAGGCAAAAATCTGGACATTCTGGGGAAATCTGTGCAGTTGAAAGGTATGGCAATACATAGAATGCAATAATTAATACTGTATGTGTTTTGACACATACGTGCTGCAGAGGTGTCAGATGTAATTTAAATAGAGCAAAGTTAGAAGATGCAGGTCACACAAGCATCACTGTGTGTGTGCAAATTCCAAGACAGACATCCTGTGCCATAATTTTGAGATACTGTGTCTCCTAGTTCTGTTCAGGAATTATCTAAGCAGAACAATGTTCTGTGCAACCATATTCAAGCAGAAAGTGCATACCCATTTAAAACTTCACTGACCTTTTCAGTGAACTTGTGTAGAGCTTTAACAGTGCAGAAAAAATAAAGAAACCTGAGTGTCAACCACTGCAGTGCTCACGTGCTGGAATCTGCATTTAAGCAGTGAGAAGTGGTGTTGTAGCCTGACCAAAAGGAAAAGGACATGAATAGCAGTAACAAAAGAGCCCAGTTTTATTATTACAGTTTTAACCACGTTCTCATTACTCAGTGATAATCAGATTTCTGCATGGAATATGCCCTCACTTTATTAGATACAGATAATATACAGTACAGCTAAATACTTCTGTCAAATACACAGGTACTAAATCAGAGTGTTAGAAAAAAAGGATAGCACAGGAATGTTATTTCCATAAAACATTATGGTGCTGTATGAACAGAATGACTGGAAAAAAATGTACATACATTGCGTAGGTAGAAAACCTTCAAAGTCCAATCACTAGTTTCTGCTCCACAGCTCCAAGGTTTAGATATAATTTTGTTCAGTGTCTGTGTGGCATTTGCATGTTCTTTTCTTGTCTATAACAGATTTCACCAAGTACTCCTGTTCTCTTCTGCCCACCAGATGATACTAGTTGACTGGCTAGTGAAAACTATCCACACATATTACAATTGTAATTAATGTAGCTCTTGTGGTCTAGGTAATAATTGAATTGAGTCTATGAATGTCCAGTTCATTAAATTATACCAAAAAGGAGTTACTGTACCAGCTAGAAGCCTAATGCCAGTGTTACTTCAAGGAAAGGGCTGGGGGTTGGCATAATAGTTACGATCTTTACCTTGCAGGTACAGAGTACATGCTTTGATGCTCACCTATGCGAGGCATGGCTAGGCTTAAAAAGCCCCCTGTGCTCATTAGCCTAGTAATTACCAATGAACCTACAAATTTATTTCCTACTGCTGTGTCCAGTGAAGGTCATTTTGATGATCTGACTGCACCCAAGAGATCCTTGTTTAATGTGCTCCACTACTACATATACATGTGTATACAATTGTCATTGAACTGAAGCCAAAAGCACATTTATTTTAAAAGTCTGACTGGCACACTGTCAGTGAAGTTCATTTCTAGCTTGTCTTTAAATTAAGGCAAACACATTTTCATGACTAGCAGGTATACCATATGTTCATCGATTCAGATGCAATATGTACTTCTCAGGCTGTTTGAAGACCTATTTGGTAGCAGTCTTTTAGGCTTCCTCATCAGCACAATGAATTTGATGGATGATGTGAGCTTCAGTGGGTGCAGAGCAATGATGCCCACCTAGAAGGCAGTATCCAGCTTTATTTCCCTGGAGCTTTTCCTGCTGCACATGATCCTATACACCCTGTGCATGCATACCATTGGCAACTGTATTAGCAAAGGATGCTCTAGGGGAAAAACTGTTTTACTTAGTTAATAATACTTATAGATACATCATAATAAATGATGTGTCCTCCTAGTGGTGAAATTGCAGTCATAATGAATAAGCTGGAAATTCATAAGTCCGGAAGTTCTGAAGTGAAACATTCTGATATACTATATACTATAGCATTTTAAGCACTGAAGGTAAAACATTTTGCATCAACTAAATAGTAAGTAAATAGAATATTACCTAACATTAGATGTTACTTATATAGCTCATTTGCAGAAAGCACATCTACATGTTTATCACATGCAGTAATAACCCTAAACATATAATTTTAAATTCAGCCAGAGACATTAACAACCTTTTCATCTTGAGCAAGTTACTTAACCTCCCAGTGATACAATCCTTCCAGCTGGGTTATCCTTGGAAGCATAATTGTTAAAAAAGTTATTACGTTCCTGCTGACAACAACAGTAGGAACAGTGGGAAAGCTAAGCTACAACTGAGTAGCAGAGGTCAGTGTGTGTATATGAGTGAACTAGTGGATAGACACACACATGTGAATGCATAAAGGGAGAGAAAGATGGGAGTGTATTAAAGAAGAAAAGGCATTAAAGATTTGGTGTTGTTATAGCAACAGGATCAGCCACACTTTTTCCAAAGCTCATTCATGTCTGGGCTGGCAGAACACGTTTTTAATTAAAGCGTATAAAAAGTTTTTTGTAGTCTGGTCATCACATGATCAGTTTCAAAATGGATAATCAGGCTTTAAGTCCATTTGATGCTCAGATAACCAGGAAACCCATCCTTTGCACTTTTCCTGAAGACACATACAAGAGTTATCTCTCTATCAAATTTGCCATGAAATTGCTCTGTTGAAATGATACATACTCTGTTGTATTTACTGTTTATTTTGAAATGAAACTTTTTATTTCTGAAACCATTCTTTTTCCTTTCATCTGGCACACAGCATCTGAATGCACTTATTTGATACTAGTAGGATTACTTACAATGGACAGCAACTTAGTTCAGAAAACATCTAGTGCAAGACTGTGTGGGTTTTAAAGAAAAAGGACACCCAGGTTGCATAATCTCCAGGGTTACGGCTGGAGGTGGATCTGACAAGCTTGTATGAGTTTTGATCTTTATTGTTGGGGGATATCTCAGCATCCCATCAAGTCAGTCTTAACCAGCTCCTTGTTGAACAATAAAGAGACGCAAACAAAGCAGCTCACTTATGCATCTACTGATACTGGACAATTTCTCAGTATTGCAAATACTGCAGTGTTTTACATTTTGAAGGAATTAGCTGATATGCTACCTACCTGATCAGAAACTAAAAGTTATAGCTTACTAGCTAAAAAAATAAAAACTTTTCTGTGTTGTGTAGAATCAGCTGTACTTTACAAATATTCATGCCTGTGAAAAAGAACAAAGCTGACCAGCGAAAATAATTGACTGTGATGCCATGGAAATCCCAAAAGGATTCTCATGAGAAGCCTAAATTATGCAACCCCATATTGCTTGGAGCATTCAATTTACCCTTGAAACAAGAAACTGCAGACTTTTCATTGTTCTCAATCTGGATTTTAAATTAGCTCACAGAAGGTGGTGTGCTACCTCTACCACTTCAGCCCAAAAGCAGACCTTTTTTTGAGTAAGTAGTTGACACTGCCTACTCAGAACGCTAGATCTTTGGACAAAACTATAGCCATAATTTGCACATTTAGCCCTGTAGATGTATTTATGGAAGAAGTCCATGCTTCTGCCATTCATAGATGTAAAACAGCACTATAGTTAAAATACTTTCTACAGAAAGTAACATTTTTGGTTGCAATTACAGTATTTGTCAATTGTACTTATCTAAGAACAATAACGGATGTGTGAAATAATACTTAAATGATTATTTCTCAACTCTAATATTTGTAAGGATTATAGAAGCACTTCTTTGTAACATAAAAAATGTTTATTTTGAAGTTAAATACATGAATTAAATTTATGTCAAACATATTTGTAAAGAGTCATAATTTCTGAAAACAAATCTGAAATATTTTATTGTGAAAAACACAGCTTCAGTCTTTATCACTTTCATTCTGCTGTTGTTTTAATGGCATATTTCTTTCAGGCATTCACATATCTTGGTTTTGATAAATATTAGCTTTAGTGTTAAAAATTAAAGTATTTAAATATTTTTCTCATTACTCTACTGCAGACTGCGTAGCTCATTTTAAGGCATGCTAGAAACATCACTACATATAGTTACAAACCAATTTAGTGGTTTAATTAAAATAACAGAAGGCATATTCAACAGGTTATGCATAAGTTATTCAAATTTTCTTCACGCAACACCTTTACTGCCCAGTCTGACACCACTTTTTCTAATCCATTCATTAACTTACCTCTTTGTCACATGGACGTTAAGTAATATCAACATCTCTGGTATGCTTAAACAAGAAGAAAATAAAGAAAATATCATTTTTATTCATTCATTCATTTATGTATTTAGATAAAAAGTGGGTGCCTGCCTGGAATATTATATTTTCAGTGGAAGATCAGGAAGAAATAGTCTGAGAAACACAAAACAGCTGCACTGCATCAGAATACACTATGTAGCAATCAATACAAATAAGCTAGCTTTGATCTAAGAAATTCAGAATTATTAATACAGAAGTACAATTCAGAATCAGGTTAGTAAAATGCAATTATTGCAGGTTGCACAAGAAATAAGACAGTGAATGACAGTAAGTGAATAGCACGTAGACCAAATGGTTAGAAAAAGTGTACACAGCTTTTCTAAAATAAGGAACATTTTTCACTAAAGACTGAATGTAACAACATATTTAACCATGAAATTTAGCATATAACAAAATATAGGAAATGCAGAAAACATATTAGCTTAGTGTATTTCTGTGATGTATAGGTACTGAATTAAACTACTTATATTTATTATATTACATTATAAAACAGAAATGAATCAATGAACTGGAGAGAGGGAGAAAAGTTAAGCAGTTTACTTGGGAGTATGACAGGAGAATAAATTAAGCAGGGTAATAGATATAGAGAGCTAGCAGCAGAAGAAAGGGAAGGAGAAGTGGAATTGAAAGATTAGTGCAGTGCAGAGATACAGCAGATGGAAGAAAAATAGATGAAATAAACGGTAGGGAGAATAGATGGAAAATTACGTGGAAAATCATATAAGTAATGTGAGTATGCTGTGCAGGTTAATGTTTTGCTCATATCTGCAGACAATAAATATTTTCATTCCAGAATAAAGTATGTAATTGTCTTTCATGGTAGAAAACTCTGAAATCTTAAACTTAAACTTGTCTTATCTTTTTCAGTGCAAACTATTCTCCACTGTCTTAAAATATACAGTATGCTGCAAGGATGGTACCCCAGAGGCATATCAGTCCAGTAATACTTTTCCCCATCTGACCATTTTGTTCTTGTCAGAGAATTTAATCAGCATAAAGGGGGTCACCCCATTGCACATCAAGGCCTCCTTGTAGAAAAGGAACATAACTGTAGAAAGACACTTTCTGTTGCATGCTGAGAAAGCATTACTCTAATTTATGTAATAGACCAGTGCAGGTACATGTTAGTCATGAACTATTTAAGCAGTTCTCCATGGCCATGAGTACCACCACATTTACCTATAGATGGCATAATCTAGCCAAGTGGCCTTTGCCCAAATATTACAAACTTTGAATTAATCCAGAATTATGTATGTGGAACTTACATATTGCTGGTATTCAATAGCTCTACATGCATGTTGTAGCAAGGGAGATTATTATTTGAAAGCATGTTATAGCATTGACAGACATAAGCCATTTTTTCTGTATGTGGTCACTTCAGTATAATTGTCTGCATGTCTGGCCAAGTCTGTGTGTGTGTGTGTGTGGGGGGGGGGGGGTAATGCACAGGTCTGGACTCCTATATTCATCATCATTCATTCTTTACCCACTTTTCTCATTTCAACACAGAGGAGAACTGGTGTCCCTTCTGACAAGCAATGTAAATAAGGCAGAAGGTAAGTCAGAAGAAGATGTCAGCACATTTCACAGCATTAATACATATTCAAGTGAAGAGCACAGACACACACGCAAACTCTCCACCTATGAACTCAGAGCCTATCAAGAAGAGCAGAATTAACTAATATCCTGCCTGTGCAGATAGAAAAAAAGTTTTTTTTTTTATTTGCAGCGACCAAGCCCATTCTGCACACTTCACGGGGAGATGAGTCCTCCCCACTCTCTTTGCTTTTATGTATACTAACCACAGTTGCACAACAGTGGGAAACAGAGAAACTCTAAAAAAAAGTGCACAGCATACTCACACAAACAGCGATCACTCTGTTACTTTAAAGCCTGATATAAAATCTCTGCAGAATTTTTAAATTCAACCAGTTGTGACTGTCTAGTTAGAATGTGATCAAATGGTCATCTGTGAAGTATAGGATAATCCACACAGTTTCCTTTTATTAAAGATCAAGACATAGTCACATTAAAAAATGTCAATCAGGACTGATGAAAGGCAACTAACCCGTAATCCTACCTGTACAGATAAAAAAATAAGCTTTTTGAAGGGGGAAAAGACTACCTGTACTTCCCTTGTTAGGAGTAAGCCTCAATATCCACCAGTTTATATATGTTAAGTCCACAGTTGTGCAACAGGGGAAAGGGAGATACACCTCAAAATAGTGTGCAGTGTCTTATACAATCAGTGACCCTGCTGTCACTTAAAAGGCTAACATGATATTTAGGAGAAATAAATTTGACCAGTCATGATCAGGTGGTTACAACCCAGTCAGCAGCTCATCGGGGAGGCCAGGGTAGAATAATCTATACAAATGGACACCTGGGACCAGTTCAGCCATTCTACCTGCTGCATATCCATGAGATGTGGCTGGAAACTAGAAACCCTGTGGGAAAAAAAATCATGCAGAGACAGAGAACATGCTGATTTTAGGTCATCATGAGCATATCCATGAACTCCCTGTAAATGTTTGGGTATTGTTGGGGGTCTCCAGTTTCCACCCACATGTCATGCTGATCTACAGTGTCCCAGTGGTATTGAACATCTCAATATCTTATTACTTTAAATTCAGGAGAGTGGAAAACAGAGCCTGATTTTTGTTGTGTTTACTTTATTTACTCTTTGATTATTTTAACAATGACTATTTTTAGTCTCTGCAGAACTACAGTTTTATAAGCAGATCTGCAGTTGAGTGCAGTTCAAATGTAATTTAAATGTTCTTGAACAATGCTGAGTTTTTAGGTTTAAGCCAGAAGAGAAAATTCAGCCAAACATTAGATATCCCATTGTGTTCTTGTGGAGAAGTATAATACTGTAACAAAGTAACACCTAACTGCAAGTCTCATGTAAAACGAAGTATGTTAACACAGTACATTATCCATCTAGTGTTGATATCATAGCAATATTTATGGAGTTGGATCTGAACTTATGACCAAATAGCTGATATTTGCCATAAAGATTTGAAGTCATATTTCATGGCATACACAAACGCAGACCCACACAGTCCCAAAGCATACCAAAAACATCCACATTTGCATGTATTCAGAAAAAAAAAAAAAAAAAAAAAACAGAACCACATAAATGCAAATGCACAGAAGCATATACATACTCCTCTGACTTGTCATAATTTTATTTTTAATTAAAATCTGCCAGTTTGATTTAACTATGACCTCCATTTATTACCCTGGTGTAAGGGTTGTTAAAGGCTTCTGAAATTTTACTATTTCAATTAATGTTGCCACATTAGTATTACAGACTTGCTGCTGCCAGACAGTTTTGTTTTGTGTCAAAAGTTCATTTGGGGTATTTCTTTCTTCCTCCCATGAATATACTGTTTGCAACAATTGAAAACAAATGCACTTTAAAGTGCTGTTGTTTTCTAGGTGGAATACAGTGCCATATGCATGGCTAAGGTAAGAATCCCTTTCACAAAAGATCTTTGGACTTGTTTGCTTCCACCTTATTTGGACTTGCAGGCATTAGGAAATGTATTGACCTTTTTTATTATTCTTTTCCAAGTTGGTAAAGGCACTGCATTAATTGCAGACAAATGTCTCAACAGAAGAGAAATTACAAGTAGAATCTTGTAAAAAAAGTAAAAGTCAAAACTGACCTACATTTAGAAAACAAATAGATTTACTCAAAAATTTTATGTATGTATGTATGTATGTGTGTGTGTGTGTGTGTGTGTTTATGTATATATATATATATATATATATATATATATATATATATATATATATATATAAATGCCTGTACATTGATAGATATATGTTTGTGTGTGCCTTTGTTTATATACAATACATGCAGATATGCATATACAAAATGAAACAAAAGAATTAGATGCTAGTTGAAATAAAAATAAATAATATTACAGGAACAGCCACTCTAAATCATTGCATAGACAGAAGACTTTTAATAACTGAACAGCAATGTTCTATTTATCTGCTCTGTCATGAGAAAATTAACTTCCCTAAATTAAGTTTCCTACCAGCCCTTTAATTTTCTAGGCTTTCAGCTGTACAAGGTGTCTCTGCTATGGCCGTGGGATATTACTTCCCTGTGGTAATCATCCTGCCCATGTAATATAACTTTTATATGTTGATATATAACTGGCAGGCTGCCCAGCTCCTGACGATGGAATGGCGATCAGCAGGATTAGTAGTTAAGGAAGTAGGTGTGATTGCCGGATCAGCACACATACTGCATTATGTAAAGGACTGGAGGGAAAACATGCAGATATAAATAATTCAGACCAGTTCACCCTGTAGAAAAACAATTCATAGTTGTGGAATCTTTCAGTATACTCACCAGAGGCAAGAACATTCGCTGTATATATATATTTCATCACTTCTGTATCTCAGTCAAGTACCATAACTGGATCATGGCCAGAGTAAAGTGAGTCAGATGTTTAAAGCATGAAGCAGTTGTTTGTCTGACAGGAATGACCTAACACCTTGGACTGTCTGAATCTAAAACATCTTTGAAGAATTAAGATGTCACGCTACTTAAATATAGTTAAGTTAAAGTCCTTATTTCAGAAAATGGCTGCCAGGTTTTTCGCTTCATACTGTACACATTGTAGCCCAATTTCTTGAATGATACAGGGCTGGAATTCAAGAACATTGTCCTCAGTTGTGTACAGGTAGTATATGGCCCAAACTACGTACAAGAGACTTACACAATTCATAAATGTACCAAATGCCATGGAGTAGTGTCATGCCCTACTGCACCCCTGGAGGAGTTCAGGTTCGCAGTAGGTATGCAACTGATGTGTGATACCATTGTCCACAATTTACAAATATGTGAATTGCAAACTGTACTATGTAGGGAATCAGAAATGTCATGAAAAGCCAACTGCAGACTACCACTGCCTAATTCAGGCGTAATCTTGCCAATGTATCTGACAGTGACATTTTGCACAGCAAAGCAATGCTGAGCAACAGTACCAATGTGTTTTGCATATACTTCACTATATTGACAAGACAATACATATAATACAGCTGCATATTGTGGCAAGGTGTCATGCACACAGATGCTGAGTGACAACCACATGCTGTCCCTCCCACAAAAGTAACAACACACACACCTGCAAATAGGAAGGGCTATAAAAATAGGTTCCCTAATTTAAATATATCCAGTCATGACTAGTGTGCCTAAAATATGTTTGATTTGTCCCTGGCCATGACTGCAGACTACTCCAGAATGGAGCACACTAAATTTACCTGTATAGTCCTACCGATACAGCAATTAGCATGATGCTACACGCTAAGCTATGATACCTGTGCATGAAAGGTATCCTTGTTTAATGTGTAGCATCTTGCATGCTGCATTACCAGGAGTACATTATATTTTCTACAGTATTGACTACAGTATGGCACCACATCATGCAGTGACAGATTTGGGATTCTGCATGATTCATTAATATGTAAATAAATGTGGATACTGAACGGTAGCATGAACTTTTTTTTTTATGAATCATGCTTCTTCCAAAGTGCATATCATACATATTGTGCATCTTTGTCATATAGGACTGCACACTACTTCTGTGAATCTATTAGCTTGTTTCTATCAGCTAGCATGATAGCCATTAAAGCAAATGTGAAACTCAAAAAGTTGGTGGCAGCCTGTTGCATAAGATGAGTAAATTGGATCCTTAGTAAAAAGGAAGACATGTTGCACATAAAGCAATTTCTGTAAATGATTAACATCCATTCTGAATTCTGTACTATTTCTACATTATACACTCTTACTGAAAATGGAGTTATCAACTATCAGGTAGACATTTGACCTCTGACCTGGAAGCCAATGTGCCCTTACTTGATGATGGTGATGGTAGTGATGATGATGATGATGATGATGATGATGATGATGATGATGATGACAGTAATGCTTCAGAAAGGCACGCATACTCCTTTATCTGGTTGCTCTAAATACATATACACTAGTAGAATCTTCTCTGAACCTGATCATCTGCTTTTCTTGAAATGTAATCTATAATTATCTCTTAGTAAATTTTCTAAGAATTCCACTAGAGAGCTGTACACTGAAATAACTGGTACCCTAATGTCTTTAGCTTTGCTAGCATAATAGACATAGTGCCCCTTCACATAAAATCAGCGTTGGGAATTTTCTAAATAACAAGCTGAAATCAATTCATGAAAGGTAATGAGATAATTAAAATTAAATTAAGTTACCACTTTAACCATGAACAATTGGTATGAAGCATCATATTGTCCCCATCAAATGATATATACTTTTTATCTACAGCAAATTCACGGCGTGCAGATGCAAGAACAGTACAGTGGAGGGTGCAGAATAGTCAGAGGTAGTAACACAGTCGTAGAGACATTAGTGATTTACACATTCACAGAGGCAATAATTCCTAGATTCATTTGGAACAGACTGCTAAACATCAAGAAAAAAGTACAGTGATGTGTGACTGGAAAGCACAAACAGAGAATTGAATTCTAAAGCTGCAGTTAATATTTTTGAACAGTACATTGATTCATTTACTGCTCTTAGTGTGTTAATTTCTGAAATTCTTCAACATACTGAAAATAGCTTGGGAAGTATATGATCTATATTTTTTGTCAGATGTCTCCTACAATTATTATGATGAAATTCATGAATGGCAGGGACTGATGTTCGGATACAACAGAGTGATTGTCCCAAACCAGATGTTTAGCTTCATGTTAGGGAGAATCCATGAAACATGTTTAGGAATTATTAAATATGAAGAAAAATGCATGTGATGTCATGTTTTGTCCAGGAATGTACAGAGAAGCTGAATGGGGTGGTAAAAGGCTGTTAGTTTGTAACTTGTATTGTTAAAGCAGCTCCAAAGATTTAACGGTACATCATGAAGTTCAAGACAGGCAAAGGAGGAAAGTTAATTCTTATTTATTCCAGTTCAAGAACGGTCTGTATTTCATTTGTATTGACTACAATTCAAGGTACTGTGAAGTCAGGTCTATATTAAATGCACAAAACTGCTTTTGAGTGAACACGTAAAGAGCGACAAATATTCATTGAACCGCATTTAAGCGATTCGATGACTATGTCACAGGGCAAGGAGGTAGTTGGCCAACTACATGGAGTTGCCCTTTCCTTCACTATAGTGTGATCTCGGAGTTGGTATATTTGGTTATGGGGGGCAAAGCCCCCCACCTGATAATGTTTTTTAATTTTTATTTTTTCCAAACAGCCACGTAAATTTTTTCACTAGAAAAAATTTGATTATGTGGCTGTTCGCTATTTACAAGTTTTGCGTATTATGTGTCGACTTTTATGTAGTCACACATATGCACTTTGGTTGTTCTGATATAGACCCATGAAGTCATCACGTTCGAAGATACCACTTTGCAAACTGTCACAAAGCTGATGAAGTTTTTTTTATTTCTCAGTATGGTATCACTAATACTTATCATAAATAATGATCCATAGTTTGTAAGCCAAAAATTTCAAACTCTGTCTCAACATTGTGAATTTCAACACAGTGTAACTTCACTAAGATACCTACAGCCTAATATTCAAGCAAAGAGAATCATGAAAATATATTGCCAGCTCAAAATATGATTGTTATCTTGCATTTCTTAAATATAGAAGCACTCCACTCCAACCAATAGGGCTTTCACCTTTACTTTTGTTGATGGGGAGGAGAATGAGAACAAAACTGCCAGCATCTTCTGTTCTACTTCAAGAGGAAACTGCCAGATGTTCTGTCTGCATGGCAAAAAGTTCATCAGAAACAGAAATATTATTATGACAGATCATTTTTATTGCCTATGCTAAGACCCAGAGAGATGACAGAATTCAGGCTGACAAATAGTTGGAATTTGTCAGTTAGGCATGCCAAAGTCCTCTCATTTTTAAGAAAAGAGAAGGTCTATACTTTCGGGGGAATGTAACATAATGCAATGTACAGAACTGAATTATTGTCATCTCAGCTAAATTAAGTGCTTGAGAAACTACCAGTAAGGGATAGTCCAGTCCAAGAAGTATGTATTGACTCCAGCCAGAAACTGCTCTACACACATATCCTGCTTATGACCATGTATTGGCCAGTGATGCCAATACCTGATAATGTATAGCTACTGGATGTGACCAAAGAAACTACCATGACTATGTCATCACTTACTAATGACTGTGAACTGTACTAGATATGGTAGTTTTATCTGAAAACAATTCAAATAGAAATGATCTTATTATATAGTATGGTAGCAAGGAATGTGCTGTAAGCAGCTTTCAGACTACTGCCATTTATAGTGCATGTTTCTAAGGCATATATACTGCTGTGTGTATTTTGTGCATGTACTTACCTCAGATAAATTGTACACATAGCATGTGACATCACTAGCCTGTAAGTACAGTCTACACATTAATTGTTAATGCAAGCAAAGGAAGGGATGTAATGTATACTCCCATTAGATCATGGTACATATGGGATGTCACATAGATTAGTTTTGCTTAGATAGTTGCAGCTGTTACAACAAAGAATATTGTTATTGTTACAATATAGCTCCTGTGTATCTGCAACCTTTAGATATTGTGAGATTTCTACAAAGAATTACTAACCATATGCAGAACAAGCAATGTACCCACTGCAGTAACATAAAGAGAAAATGAGAAACTCAAAAGCAGGTTTACTTTTAATATTTATGGCCTTAAAACTGAAAGCACCATTGAGTTCTACCTACAACAGAACATTTTAACTCCAACACCATTGTGACTGTAAGACCTCTTCAGCTAGTTTTTAAAGTGCTTACCTGTCATTTGATAACATGTAATTAAAGTAACTGTTAAAGTCTTTGCCACAACTGAGAAGAAGTCATTATCATAATTACCATCTCTCCTTTTCCCTTTTCTGTATGTGGTTGGGGTGCCACATCAGCTGTTGCCACTTTGCTTGATTCAGTACTACTGTCCTACTTTCTTCAACAGTCACGCCTAACTGGTGCAGGTCTTCTCTCACACAGTCCCTCTGTCTCTTACTGTCTCTCCCAAATCTTCTTCATCAAATTGTCTTCTGCTTTCCTGCACATCTGACTGAACTGCTGTAATCTTCTCACTTTGACTTTCTTTGCAATTGGAGCTACTTTGGCTTCTGCTCAGATGCGATCATTTCTTTGTATGTCCCACAATGTGCATAACACTACCCATCTCAGACACTTCATTTCCATCACCTCTAACAACAAGTGTTCTGCCTTCGCTGCCCAGGTTTCTATACTATACAGAAGTACTGGTTTCACCACTGGTTTGTATATCATATTTTTCAGCTTCTTTGGCTTTCTTCTGTTGCACACTAGCCCTGCCACTGTTCTATTTGGCTTTAGTCCTTCTGATTCTAGCTCTGAACTTTTTTATTCAGAACTCTGACATGGCATTCAATCTGTGAAGCTTGCTTTTCTTTCTAGAGGATACTGCACACCTAGATGATGTCTAAAGTGGTTGATCTACATAACTCATGCCCTAGAGGCAAAACCTAGAGTCTGTACTGCTACTAATGAATTCACTTAATGTTTGGGTATATTTGAGATGAAAACACCTATTAGGCTTTTGAGAAGAACCACTCAGAGATATGGTGAGTACATGCAAACTCCAATCAGACATTGGCTGGAGAGCAGGAATGAACTCTGTACCTTATGCTCGGGAGGTGAAGACCTTACTATTTATGCTAACTGTGCTCTCTTACACGGAAATGGTATACATGCTTTCCCCCACACCACTCTGATAGGTTTCTTGTCCTGCTCTGCTCCTGAGTATATGTTCTTCTAGAGCATATAAGTCTCTACTAAGAATCACTCTGAAGATTTCCCCCCTTTCTTTTCCCACAAGGCATCTTCCACTTACTCCTCTCTCCCCCAATTCACTCTCAAGCATTCAAGCTGTTATACCAGGAACACAGATGGATACCAAGCCTCTGTATAGCGTGGCTGACTTTAGGAAGGTAGTATCTACATCACCAAATCTGCATAAGGAAAACAGTTCCTGGCGTTTCATTATGTTAGTTATTAATTTGTGCAATGCTATGTTAAAACTATGCCTTGATCTAAAATTCTGACTGAAATACTTAATAGAATGTGTTCTGCCCGTTATGCAGTAGCCATTTGCATGAATAACGTAACTTTAGAGAAATACACATTCACTGAATGAGATCATTAAAGCCTGGATTTCAACCTTGCCTTGAGGCGCAGTGACTTCAGGATTAACTATATTAAGTCTTAGGATGATTCCTCCTGCATGGGGGATATGGGGTGCTTCCTCTTTCTATGCATAGAGCAAAATAGGCCACTTCAAAAAGCAAGTCAGATGCTTTGTTTTGTTAACCCCCCTTTTGATTTAGGATCTTTATCCCAAATGACACAGAGTTAAAGGCAAAACAGATGGGGTCAGAATATTTTTGCATTGCTACGGGAATAGGTGGACTGTTACCGTTGCAAAAAGATTCAGAGTAAACTGCAAGAAAATATGAAGACCGAAATGCCATTCCAAAAAAAAAGAGCAAAAAAATCTTGTCTGATTCACTATGAGCAATGGGAGAAAACACTGGTTACCTAAAGCAATGTTTTATTCACAGCTATTTTTTTCTTCCCATTTGTGGACAACAACCCTTTTTAGCCTTAATAAAATATTTTCACAACTGGCAGTGTTTCTCCACTTGTAAACCTTTTTGTTCTCTATCAAAGGTTTAAAGTGGATTAATGAAAAAGGTACACTGGGATGTTGCAAGAACATAGAAGGAAGGGGGGAACACAGGTGACAAAGACTTGATGATAGAGATTAAGGCAGCTGTAAGTGCTTTCCCAGGCTATGTTTCATTTCCGTGTGGTATGGTAAATTACAAGCATGTTAAAATTTTCTGGATCTTTATACCAGCATAATCACTGAACTGTGACGTTTCCTGAATCTCTGGCAAAGATAATTTTTCCTGCTTAAAGCTCACTGAAAGATTTTGAGTTTAATGATATCAATCAGGACTGGCTAATAAGACTGGAGCAAGTTTTTACTGAATGTCAGGTCTGCCTTTCTTTGCATATGACTGATAATATCACTGAAGATTCTGACATGCCTTGACACCCATGTAGGTAATTTGCAAAAAAAGAAATCTTGCCTTACTGCTTTCAATATTTATTCAATTACAGTTGCTATATGTTTGTCAGTACTTCCTATTGAAATGTTGGAACTTGTAATGCCAAATGCTGACTAACAACAACAACAAAAAAATAATAAATAAAAATAAAAGGCAAAAACTGCAGAAGAGTGAATCTTAACTATTGCCCTTTTCTTTTAAACCTGCTTTTAACAGGTAGACAAGCCTCCCTGCAGCCCCTGATATTGCAGGGGGGGGGGAAGCACCCCCACACTTCCAGAACTTATTTATACCAACTCTGAGATCACCATACTTTGGGCAAAAGGGAATATTCTGTAAAATGGCCATCTCATATTTGGTATATACAAGCCGTTTGTCACCCATTTAGTCTCTGTATTTTAGGACTCACTTATGCGAGTCCCAACATTTCAAATGGTTACTGTTTTTCAGGCCTGATGAAATGAACTCACAGTAAGATACCAAATAAATGTAGACTCATGAATAGTACTTTTCTTTAACAAATCCAGTTTTGAAAGCTCTAGCAGGCTAAACCAAAGTGATTATCTTAGAGTCAGTAACAAGACAGGGAAAAATGCTTCTAGTAGTCACAAAGAATTTCTTTAATCGTGTCTTTCTGCTTTTCCTGGTTAGGGGTCGCCACAGCGGAACTCCAGTCCGCTAATGATTGGCAGTTGATTTTTACATACCGGCTTGCCAGGCCTGACGCACAACCTTCAACGAAGGTACGCCTGTTCATGCATGTCTCCACGCAGAAGATGCTCTAGCTGAGAATCAAACTGGACAGCATCTTACTGTGATGCAACAACGCTACCGCAGCACCACCACTGCGGGTTGTAACAAAGAATCCATTTAAAACAACAAGCCTTCACAATAAAAAAAAAATCACAATATTGCTTTATCAGGCTATTGCATAAAACAGTGGCCACAACAGTTAAGTACTAATTAAAATAAACACATGATGCCAGCATCATTGGTTAAAGCCATATTGTTTCAGTTTTAAAATAGGTTTAATATTAACTATTTGATTTAATACTTGGAGATATCTGCTTGTTAATAATTAATCCATCTGTATTATTTTTTTAATTAAAGAAATTCTCTATGACTGCCAATACATTTTTTTCCTGTGCTGTTACTTTTCTTTAACAGCCATTGCCAGGAAAATGCACTCCACATTCTCCATTAGAATTAACTTACTCAAATAAGAAGCACATAACTCTTTTATCTTCTCTCCTCCCTTTCCTCTTCAAATCCACTGTAGCCTACATCCTCCTTCTTTATCCACTTTACCCTCCTTTGCTCATCCCTACTCCTCTCACTGGATTTTCCTCCTCTGCAATTCAGCATTCTGTTCTCCCTTTTCTATAACTACCAGAGTTGTGGTGTAAACAGAAGCATTAATTGTATTATCTCATACTGGGTATGTTCATTTAACTACATTTATGTCTGTTGTTTAATATTCTGTACCACAGCCACACATTCTTTGTAAATACTGCTATGATTCTTAAATGATGTAAGCCAGTCTGCTCAGTTCAGTCCACAAAACAATCAATTTTATTCACAAGATATTTTTCCATATGAGCTTTTGTCCCATTCTAGGTGGAACTTCTTCAGATAAAAATCGCAAACTCATAAACCGTTTAAATACTCATTAGGATAAAATCACATGCTGCAATTAATTAAGCCTTAAAGCCAAAGTGCTATAAAACAATGCATGCAAATGATAAAACATTGAAATAAAAAAGTTGGAAAAAAGCATAATACAATTGTGTAATAAAAATAAAAATACAACAAATATCAAAATACAACAGCACTGGGAAATATTATTAACAACATTTGGGAGATATTAAGGGAGGATATTCATGTACCAAGGAAAATAGGTACTCAACCTAGTTTTGTATTTAGGCAAGGTAAAGCATTTAAAAGTATTTTTGAAGGAAGATTTAGTAAATTTAGTAATCATCCCTGAATGCAAAAATGTGGGAGGTGAAAGTATTCCAGCTATATCCTAGTATGTCACCAGTTTATAATTTGTGGATGTATTTTTAATATAAAGAAGAAACTTGATTGCAACAGTGCTGGTTTGGTGTATGCAGCCCTATACCAAGAGTATACATGTTTTTTCTATTGGCAAAACAGAGTGAAAGCTGGGTGAGTGTATTTATGAGCATTCATATAATATTTACAAGAAAAAAACAGAAATGTCCTTTTTAAACATATCGATGATTTTCCAAATCATCATTTTAAATTTGTTGTACTAGAACAGGTTGAGCAAAGTTTAAGGGGTTGACTATGGCAGGTGCATTTAGAGTGAAGGAAGTTATTCTGCCAATTATACTGGAATTCATATAGGTGGCCAGGACAGAATGAGCTTGTCTCTATTTTTCCTGTTTTAAAATTAAAAGTACTGGGAAGGTGATTCATGTATAACTTGTATATATTTTTAATTTTTCGGGGGGGCTTGATATTTGTTGTATTTTTATTACACAATTTTATTATACTTTTTTCAACGTTTTTATTTTAATGTTTTATTATTTGCATAAATTGTGTTATAACCCTTTAGCTTTAAAGCTTAATTACTTGCAGCATGTGATTTTATTCTAATGAGTATTTAAATGATTTGTGAGTTTCTGATTTTATCTCAAGAAGTTCTACCTAGAATGGGACGAAAGCACTTATGGAAAATATCCTGTGAATAAAATTATTAATTTTTTGTGGACCGACATGAGCGGACTTGCTTTTATCTATGTGAGAGTTCTAGTTTGTCATTTGGTGTTTTATTGTTTTTTTCTTGAATAGCTATGGCAGCAGAAGGTCTATCTGATTCACAGCAGCTGTTTCTTGACAGTGGTTCAACTGAATTACATAGGACAGTGGGAAACTGACCCTTCTCATCCAACAGTTGTCTTAGAGACTGGATGAGATTGCCCCCCAACAGAGTATGAACAATGGTAATAACTTTAATGGTATTAACAATGATGAGACTGCTAAAATTGGGGACAATGGGTCAGTAAAGCCACTGACAGCTAGTTTTCATAACCCAGTGAGGTATTGCCCCTGGGTCAGTGATGTGCCTGTGCTGCATGACTGGTTAAATAATAGCTTCAGTTTTGGTACTGGATTACAGAGTAACGTGAATGGTATTGCCAAAAGACTGGAAGAGTTTGATTATAAGCTTTTGAAACTGAAAAAGCTGAAGTTGGAGAATGCTTACCTGTTGGAATGTATTCGGCTTAAACGAGTTTGCAGGGGTCTGAAGATAAAGAAGGTTCCAACAGGAGATGAGAAGAATTCTGCATTACACTATGAGCTTCTATCCCTTTTTGATTGGCAGGGAGGTGAATATATGGAGCTCATAGTGCATCATAATGTTAAGTTAATTGATGAACTGACAGTGGAAGTAAGTAGATTTGATGACTTGATTAAACAGGACCTGCAACATGAAAATTTTAAATCTGAACTTTTCCGCATCTTCAGCAGTATTGATCAACAACTGCAGAAGATGAAGGCTACAAAACTTAAGAAGCTGGAGTAGGATTGGGTTGAGTATTTAGAGAACATTGCTTACCTGAACTTGCCTGAGTCCCAGACTTGACTAAGGAAGAATTTTAGACGAAGGAATATTGTTGGCTCACATGCTTTGTGTGGATCCAGCAATAATTCTAGGGACTTAAGTGAGTCTATGGCTGGTTACAGGCAAACTTCAACTACTAAGCAAACAGATCTTGAACAGGACTCCTCAGATTTTCAGCCACTGAGGAGATCAAAGCAGATAAAAACAGAACAGCAGGGACCAATTGCGTCCCCAGAGCCACATACTCCCACTTCAAAGAACCAATCCAATCCTGTCTAACCCAAGGGCTGTCCACAGACCAACCAATCAGGCTGGTGATATCAAGGCTGGAGGGGTTGACTGCAGTTACAGAAGTGAATTTAACCATACCAACAGTGTGTAATTGAGGTTTATGCATTTCTTCTGAAAAACTAAATGAACTCACTCAGCTTCAGTAGACACATCCAGACCATTCACTACAACTGGTGAAACCTGGATTGCAGCAAATGTTCGTTTTTACTGAAGCTGAATTAATGGCACCAACAACACTTGTTTGAGGTTTGCATAACCACCCTGAAAGTCTAAATTCACTCCCTCACTCTGATAGTGTCTCAGACTGACCAATTTATTTACCTGAAGAGAACACTGTTGCACTGCCCAGTAGCAATGAAAAAAGTAAGTGTCGGGTTGTTTTAAATGCAGAAGGTGATTTAAAATTGTATAATTTCACTGAATCGGACATCAATGTTTCCTTTGCCAACCTGTTCTTGAAAGGTTTAACATTAGTGCCCACTAGGAAGGCTAGAATGTCCAATCTTTTAATTGATTTTAAACTTTTTTATGTAATCTTAATTTTACTATTATGTTTGACAAAAGCCTTTTTCATAATAATTTGTTAAGAACTGCTAGTACTTTTAACACCCCCCCCAAGCTGGCTTTGATTATTTTTGAAAGGATCTTCAAGCTTGACCTGAGGATTTTTTTAGGTGAGCAAATTGACCCTAAAAATATAATATTTCAAGAAAGGAATTAGAGTTGATTAATTTTTTTGAAAACACAAAAAATTAGAATCATGAAGCTGGATAAGGAGGGAGGGGTAGTGATTATGGAAATTTTTGATAAGTCTAAAAATTAAGAACATTTTAAATGGAGAGGCCTACAAACTAGTAAGTAGGAATCAATTAAATATAGCTTATTATAGGATAAGGATACAGCTCGAGGACATGTTTATTGATGGACAGATTTCAAGGAATAATGCAATTTTTTTATTATGCCACTTCCCGTCCTTCTGACTATGTTTGGAATATCTCAGTTACATAAGGATATTCAGATCCCCCCCCCCCCCGCCATGAGGCCAGTTGTTGATGGCAGACAATCTATTACCAGTTCATATGCCAGATTCCTTGACATTAATTTGAAAAATTTGTTAGTGGATGAAAGCCATCTTTGCAGGGATTCATGACACTTCTTAGAGAAAATTAATGAACTAGAATTTAATGCTAATGATACCTTGATTACAATTTATGAAAAAGATTTGTATACTGTTATTCCTCATTAACAGGATGTGTTATGGCTTATGGAATATCTTTTGAGGAAAGGAATTGGGCAGGATCAGATGAATCTGTATGCGGAGCTCCTTGCTTTAGTCCTTAGAAACAGTTTTATATTGTTAGAAGGGCAAATTTTTCTCCAAAAGGAAGGGGTAGTGATGGAGTCCCCTTGTAGGTCCCTTTTCCCTAACACTGTTCTGTTATAATGGAAATTTTTATATGTTCACAACTCTAAATTTGCAAAGCATTTTAGGCTTTATCTCTGCTATTTGGACAATATATTTGTTATATGGCAGGGAGAAATGAGGATATTCATACTTTCATTGAATATATTAATGGTAGCATTGATGTTTTGACTTTTACTCATCAGATTAAGGATGTGAACATACAATATTTGGATTTCCTATTAAGTAAGGATGTTACAAGTAAAACCTCCTGCATTTACAGGAAACTAACTTATTCTAATAGCTTTCTCCATTTCACTAGCTCACACCTCTTCCATCAAAAGAAGGCAGTAGTTACAGGTCAGTTGGTTCGGGCAGCACACATGACCACACTAAAGGAACACTTCAACTATGAATGTCTTATTTTGAAGCATATGTTTTTTAAAAAGAGTCTACCTAGCAGTTATGGTAGATTAAATCATCTTGAAAGTTAAGACCAAGAGGGGAAATGTGCACTTTACAGCATTGCTTGGAAATTGCAGAAATTGTGCTAGTAGTGTAACTCTAGCTGAGACCATTGAGGAAGAAATGGTTGTTATAAGAACTCTTTTATTTCCACCTTTACCCTAGAAAGTGGAATAATAAAAATATTACTTAGAAAAACTGAGAAATATTAAGGGAAGACATTAATATCTCTAGGAAAATAGGTAATCAACCTAGTTTTGTACTTAGGAGAGGTAAAAATGTTAAAAGTATTTTTGAAGTAAGGGTTAGTACATTTAGTAATCATCCCTGAATGAATAAATGTGGGAGGTGTAAGTATTGTAGCTATATCCTAGTATGTTACCAGTTTATAATTTGTGGATGTACTTTTAATATAAAGAAGACATTTGATTGCAACAGTGCTGGTTTGGTGTATGCAGCCCTATGTCAAGAATGTACTTGTTTTTACACTGGCAAAACAGAAAGAAAGTTGCATGAGCATATTTATGAACATACATATGATATTAATAAGAAAAAAATCAGAAATGCCCCCTTTAAACATATCAGTGATTTTCTAAATCATCATTTTAGATTTGTTGTACTAGAACAGGTTGAGCTAAGTCTAAGGGGTGGACTATGGCAGGTGCATTTAGAGAGAAGGGAGTTATTCTGTCACTTATATTGGAATTCATATAGTTCACCAGAATTGAATGAGCATGTCTCCATTGCTCCTGTTTTAAAATTAAAAGCCCCGGGAAGGTGAATCATATATAACTTTTATATATTTTTAATTTTTTTTTGGGGGGGGGGGGCTTGATATTTGTTGTAATTTTATTTTTATTACACAATTTTATTATGCATTTTTCAACTTTTTTATTTCAATGTTTTATTATTTGCATACATTGTTTTATAACACTTTAGCTTTAAGGCTTAATTTATTGCAGCATGTGATTTTATCCTAATGAGTATTTAAACAGTTTATGAGTTTGTGATTTTATCTGAAGAAATTCCACCTAGAATGGGACAAAAGCACTTATGGAAAAACATCTTGTGAATAAAATTATCAATTTTTTGTGGATCAACCTGAGTGAATTGGCTTTTATCTTTGTGAGTGTTCCATTTTGTCGTTTGGTGTTTTATCGCTTTTTCTTAAATTATGTGTTGTAACCTTGGTCTGAACATGAAAAAAGGTAAATTTTGGGTCAGTGGTCTTCCTTGGTTAACAAAAAAACAAATAAACAAATAAATGAACTATATGCTTTACATAGGCTTCCTTTTGAAATGTCAGCACTCAAAATGCCAAGTGCCAAAAAGCTGAAAAAAAAAGGCAGTAAACCCAGAGAACACTGAACCCTGAAAATTGCTCTTCTACTTAAAACATCTTTTTGCAGCATGGCAAGGCCCCTGCACCCCCGTGTGGAGCAAACTCCACCCCTGAATATATATATATATATGTAGGGGTGTACTTCACTTAGCCAAAAACTCATTTGGTAGAATTTCATTTCACTGAGACCAAATCGCCGAAGGTTCAAATCACCGAAAACTCATCTGACCGAAACTCATTTCACCGAAAGCTTACAATACCAGTCCTTCAGTAACATTGATGCTCAGGTTGACAAGCATTAGCTTCCTTGAAATAAACATTTTTTTAATTGTGAAACTGACATTTATCTCCTGCACCTTTTTATCATCCAGTACTCTCCTTACTTGTATTAGATCTAGATGGGCAAATAAGTATTTTTCCTGCCAGGAGCTAATTGCAAACTAAAGTACTTACTTAATCATGTGTTTTCCATTACTTCTTACATAACTTTCACATACTTCTAAAACTTGACTATTTCTTAAAATTCTAGGTCCACTTCTCAACATGCTAATGGTTAAAACTTTGTGAAGTGGGCACTTTCACTGTACAGTGTTTTCCTCAAACATGATTTTTACAGGTACTGCAAAAACAGCTTTCAGGAGTGAATTATACAATGACATTATACATTTCTTATGTGGTTAGCCCTCAAATGAGTATTAGCTTAGCCTAGATTGATGACGCTTGTAACTTTATTAATCTTCTGAACTTTGACTTACCAAGTCTACAGTGTGCCACCTGGACGATCCTGCTTTGTGCACTTTTAAAGTGCCACCGTGTACTTGAAACTGACACAACAGTTACAAAACTGGCATGCAGTGACAGTGAAATTAGCCTTTGTCCTGTAGTTGTGAAACAAATGTGCCGTAAGACATCAAGCAGCATTTGAAGATAAATATGCTGACTTTTGTTTTGGAATAAATGCTTCCAACTGCCAAAATTAAGAGGGGACATTGAGTTCACAGATTCTAGCATTTTGACATAACACTAGAAATTCCATTCTATATTGTCAATAAATGCAACAACACAGTCATGTCTAAAATCCATGTAGAAATCTGATTTAATGTTAACTTTTGACAGAGAGAATATTCTTTTTGAAAATTCAGATTAAATTGTTCTTTAATTGAACTTCTTAATTTACACATAAAAATATTTCTTAATTAATTTGCCAGTACAATAAGGCAGCCACAAGTGTGATTAAATTGTACAAATATTAACACTCAGGTAGAGTTTATAAAACATTCATCCTTCAGGCCATGCCCGCCCATTTCCTTGGGCATGTGACAATATCTGCACCGTGCCATACTTCATTGCATACTTAACACACACTGTTGTGTAGCTGAAATGGTTTTGGCCTATAGGAAAAGCAAGGCTGGTGGGGCTTTTGCCATGATTAACAGCTTATATTTGTCACAACTGCATTTTTTTCATACCAAAACATTTATTTTAATTGTTTTTATTCATTTTAAGCTGCTTTCTGTTTCTTGAGTTGCTTGTTCTGAGAGGACCTAAGCAGCTATAGGGATATTCACAAATCCCTGGCCAAAGGCCATGCAGCTGACTTCTGAAGGCTGTGTGTCTGGAGTTTTCCAGCTAGCAGTAATGTTGTCATGATGTAGCTCTGAGTGAAAGAAAGAAAAGCTTTTTGTGCATATTCATCAAACAGCAGTACAGCGTATTCAACATTTTTTAGAGAAGACAATTGAGGTAAGTCAGACAATGTTGTCTACTGATGTAGTCTTAACAGGAGGCTTTAACATTCACATGAAGAATGTTGAATATACCTGGTAGGGTGAAATTTGTGGAAAGTCAAGTGATACAGTCGTATCAGTCTTCTGTGCAAGTCATGGACTGTTCATAGCAAACAGCATAAGAATACTGCAAATCTGTATGGCACCACCGAACTTGGAAATGAAGGTCAGTGGTAGGTTTTAATGTCATAGCATTAGGCTTGGGGCTATATAGTCGGGGCTGTCTGGTTAAAAATGGGGCAGAGTTGTTAAATACACTCCACTTATTTGTGAGTTGATTGACCAGACAGAGTATTGAATGGACAGAGCTGAAAGGTCCAAATAAGCAGTAAAAGTTTTTTTGAGAATTTTTTCTGGAGGTTTGTTTGTAAGATATGTTTGCCTGCTATCTCATGGAAGTCTTCAGCAATGCTTCAGCTCAAGCAGTGGACATTCACTCTAAATGGACCATAGTGATAACTGCATTTATGACCTGACAGTAAGGACTATGGCTAGACTCTGCTCAGTGTCTGTCATAGTGGTAGCCTTGGACCACTTGAGAGATATCAATGAAAAGGATACTGAGAAACTGACAAAGATAACTTTCCAAGGTAGTGCTTGTGGAAGGGACTCTTTGATTCATCTGAGAAGTATTGCTAGGCCATGAATGTCACATTGACAGTTTCTGCGAAAGCAAAACTGGAGCATGGAAAGGGTTTGGAGAGACCATGAAGAAAGGCTACCAGTTGGCAGCAATGAAGTTTCATTTGGTGCCTCAAAAAGGGAAAGGCAAAGCTTATACTGAGTGTATAAAGTAAGGCCAGAGATGCGCTGACCACTAATGGGGAAATTATCAGAAGAAGCATTTTAAAGAAATCCTTAATCCATTGGCTACTTGCTTCTGGGAGGCAGTACCTGAAATCTCTGAAGGGTTGGGGTCCATCCATACAGATGATGCTCCAGCAGTCAAAGGACTTCATAGTGCAAGGCTACAAATATGTATAAGATCTGGCTAGAGACAATGAAGGCTTTGGACATGGATGGCAAGTAGTGGCTAATGTGCATCTTCAGTGTTGCATGGAAGAAAGGAACAGTACCTCTGAGATGGCATACTGTCTCTAAGAAAGTGGCCTAGATTGTTAATTCCATCTATAATGGAATCACATTTCTCAGTCTCACTTGAAAAGCCTGTGCCAAATTGCTGTACTGAGCCCAAAGTGGCTAGGATGACAATCAGTAGAAATATTTGGACACTTCTCTGCTGGAAAAGAACAAACTAGTCTCTTTACGTTGGGACAATAGTTTCTCTTTAGCTGAGAAGTTTAAGTACTTTTTGTCTTACAAATGAATATTAGTATGGATGATCATGATACTAATTGGTGTAGCAGTTGTAGTTTTTTGGAGTTCTTAACTGAACTGTGGTGATAAAATGAGAGCTGAGTTCTTGGCACATGCTTCTGATTTTCTGGTTGGTTTATGCCTCCACCCTCACCTATTATCACAAGCTGTTGCACTGACTGAAAGAAAGAGACATACAAGTGGTGCTAAATGCATTCCTGCAGGGATCTTGTTATCATGCTCTGTTACAAATTGAAGAGCTTGGTAATCTAGGTTAAACTTGGAGCAGAGGCACTACTCTTTTAGACTGACAGGAACCAGATGAAATCCTATGAGCATCTTATGATGATGACACTGGATATCTCTCACTGCAGTTGTTCTAGAGAAAGATTACAGAGAAAAGGTCTTGGGTAAACTCAAGGCATATTGTTTCTTAGATCCATAGGTGAATACTTGGCTAACTGTCTTGAAGGGCCATTTTGGGTCTAGCCAATAACCTGAGGTCAGAATCAAACTCTGTATTTTCTGGTTATGAGGTGAAGACCTTAACCATTACACCAAATCAGCCCCTATATTAGAGAGATTATATCCCTGAAATGGCCTGTGAATGCTTAGAAATCCCTCAGTATGACCTGGAATCTGTGATACAATGGTCTTCTCCAGAAAAAGTAAAAGGGAACTGAAGTGAAGTGGCACATTTTTTTTCATCACCTTTCACTACAAAATAGACAGGTAACTTCAATAAGCCCCATTACATTTACACACCAGTTGCTGTTTACTCAATCAGTGTTGTCACAAGAAGAATCTTCTATCTCAAAAAATAAATTATTTTAATGTTAACTCCAGACTTCTGCACAGGAGGGAATGTGAGTCTCAGAAAGAAGGCCAAGCAGCCATCTTACATTTGACTTTCTCTTTAGCCCCTTGGTAATCACATTTGCACACATATCTTGGAAAAAAAAACAACCATTCTTGTGCATTCCTTACGTCTAGACTGAGCTTATTGCTATGTAATTCTTTTACACAAACTAATTGTCTCTTTGGCAACACCCAAAACATATCCTAGTCCTCCCCCACCCAAGATCAGACAACTGGGTGTCACATTGTCTGATCTCCTAAACTGACCTTTTGGCTGATAGTCCGTTCTGAGTCACTGTCACTTTTGGCATGTACCATTATCATATGACAAGGTTCCAGCTCTTTGCTTACTTTTGATTAGCATAAGAACCTCCGGAAGTTAACTAATAACCCAGTTCTGTGAGACATTATTAGTTCCACCAAAGTGCTAAGTATTGGATTGTTAATTATATAAAGAATACAAAAAAAAGAAATAGGTGTAAACATAGTAAGAAGGGTTTCCAAGTATACCTCCCAATCTCTTAATACAAGAATTGTGGACAAAACCAAAAATAGTTGGAGGACAATGGCCCAAAGTCAGGGACAGATTTTAAATATTTCTCTTACAAACTTAGAAAGTTGATAGAATAAGAGATGTTCCATTAGTGGGCAGTTTTCTAAAGGATATGAAGTCTGAAACTCAAATGACTAATTATTTAGTGACTTCAATCACGATTTTCCAGAAAACCATACATTTTATGATGAACAGAAAAAATATGAGGCAAAGATATAAACACTCTGCAAAATTCTTGACAGTTAAGAGGTATGACCCCAAATCTTTAAAAAAAATGAGTATGCCAAACAAATGTTACAGGAAATTGCTTATTATTTTTGTCTACTGCCTAGGGACAGGCCCAGCACCAGAAGACCTAGGCAGCTGCTTATGGCCCAGTGCTAGCTGAGAGGCCTGGCCATACAAAGCAAGTTGTAACTGCTCTGTAAAAGATGTTCTGATTATGTTCATAAAAGCAAGCTACTTCTGGTTTGCACTCTTGAGACTGGGCAGTATAAGCAGACTTGCAGTTCAAGTGCAAGAGATTTAAAAGTTTTGGGTAGAGTATTGCAGCAATCACGCACAAACAACCTCTTTTTGAGTGCAGAGTTATTTAGCAGGATGGTCACTGTATGCTGCACTGGCTTCACTGTTTTGTGTGTGTGTGTGTGTGTGTGTGTGTGTGTGTGTGTGTGTGTATGTGTGTGAAATGCCTCAGTTAGGGGCACTGTCAAGTTAAGTGATTTTATGAGAGTCAAACCCTGCACCTTAGTCCTCCACCAACTGCCAGACCTCCTTTAGCTGATGTACTTCCTTTGCATGTGTGTGTGTGTGTGTGTGTGTGTGTGTGTGTGTGTGTGTGTGTGTGTGTGTGTGTGTGTGCGTGCGTGCGTGCGTGCGTGTGTGCATGTGTGTGTGTGTGTGTGTTTTAAATCACTGAGGATTGCTGTCTAGCAATGTCATTTATACAGTTTCATGATTACGTTTTTCATAAAATACATGTTGATGGAAAACCTGCTGTTCTGTTAAATTATAAATAATTTAGAATTTTGCTTCATATTTATTCCCTGTCTTGTCCTTAAACAAATCACTTAACCAGACAGTGCTTCAGGGCAACTGGAAGTTTGAGGTAGGCTCCTCAATGGTTTTGTGGACTGAAAGCCTACTGATTACTCATGGACCAGAGTAACTATGGTATAAAGGAAGTAAATTGATTGAAGTAAACAGTAGCATCATCATATGAGCCATGTTCTTTGGATGTGAGCCTTAGTTTTCTTGTTCTGTTGAATGTTGACAGTGTGTTTATTATTTAGCTGTAAATAAATCTGACAACATGAAGTCTGACTTTACTGTTAATACTTTAACTATGAATGCATTTTTATACAGCTTGTTTTTTGCAGGCACATAGGTGTGAAATACAATGTGTTTAGATTACAATAGTTTGTCTAGCATATAGCCTAGATGTGTAAGGCTATGAGCTGTCAGATAGTTGCTTCCTGTAGTGCATGGTTTGAGTCCCTCAATCTTCATTTGTTTTCTGTGTTACTCTGCCAAGTTACTTCACCAGACGGTACTCCTGGACTACTCCTGAAAAGGGTTACTTGTGATCAGTGGATGATCCCATGCTGTTAACAGATGTTTTACACATTTGTGTTTTGAATTCCTGCACCCTTCCCATGGGCGCTAATTAGTACTTTGCCATATCATATTTGAATATGAATCTCGGCATGTTTCTTGTAGTTTAATGGATTGCCAGATGCATTTTACTAAATGTGAGTTTCTGGGGAAGAGAAGTTTACTGTTTCTCATTCTAAGTCTGTATTCCCTGTGAGAGTGCTTTGTTTAGAAACTGGCTCAGTGTTTTTTCTTTGCACTAAAGGAAGACTTTATTCATTAACTGTGTAATACAGTCTAAACATGTTACATTTTGGTAATATATATTTTGCAGTACCTTCTTTACTGCCTCTAACAACTGTAAATGGGTTGGCATTTATCAGGTTTATCTGCTCTATTTGGAGTGATGATCAGAACTGTCTGATCTTCAGCATCCATTGTGTAGTCATTGTTGCGCATTACTATGATAACAGCCTTCTTTATAACATCTTGTGCTGTGAATAAATCATGAATGAACCATCATGGACATCCAAAAACTCTTGAAATCCTTTATCAAAATGAACCCTCGATAAAAAATCCTTTTCCTTTTTGTAGAAAAATATATAAAAACACAAGAAGGTGCACCATTCAAGATGGATAAGCGCTTTCAAGATTTCCCTTCCTCAGATCCTGTTGCAACTGAAAAAAATGTTCCATTTAAGGAAGGCCTAACCAATCAAGAAGTTCACACAAACTGACACCTCCAGTGTAAGCCAGAGGTAAAACATCCTATCAGGGCATGATGGTAAAGTTACACCCTCCCTAGAATCCAGTTAGTGTAAGTTAAAACATCACTCCATTAGGTGTGCATTTGCTTTCAAAACAACACTGTTCTGCTAGAGCAGATACCAATCCCGTTTCTTCAGATGGATTCAAAAAATAATGCAACACCTTTGTTAAAAATAAAACATGATGTGGTAAATTGACACTCTCTTTCAATGAGGTGAATCTTGTCACATAAAAGGCTGTTATTCACAGTGCATGAACCATAATGGAACAACTTAAAACAATCACAGTGCATATATGAGCCAATCCCTCCAGATCATGCCAATAAAATATTTCTATACAAGAAATAGCGAAGAGGGGGGCGCATGATTTTCCTTGACTCAAAGCTAGCTGAGAAAATAAGTGACAGGTTTTGAAACATTTGGTCTTTAGTCTTTGGACTGTTTCTCTATAACATGGGATTATAAAGGATTTCAGCAGTTTTTGAAAAGTCTTATTCTGGCTGTTAACACAAAGGATTAAAGCTCCAGCTAATTAATGAGCTGCTTCATATGGCAAGGGTTCAGGGTTTGAATCTTTTCACCTTCATTTACCTATTGTGTGACACTGAGTAAGTCAGTGCTTTGGAGCAATTGGGAATTTGCCAGTTTGGGCTAGGGTCCTTGATGGTCTGTAGGACCACATGCCTAGTGGCTATGAATGTATTGTCATTGTCTGACAGCCATTCCCTGTTGCCTATCTGACCTAATTCAAGAAATGTTATGTCAATATCACCAACATGCTAATTTTTTATTGTATCACAGGCAATTTATTGTTCAAGGGCAGCAGGCGCAGCATTTGTAGATGAATCACTGAAATACCAAATTATTTGCCAGAAGAAACCATTGCTTTAGTAATAGCTATCTTTAATGTGGCCACCAAAGCACACAAAAGACACCACAGGACAGGGACAGCTTGGACGACAAAATCCACAAACCCAAATAAACATTTTATTACACACTAAAACTTTGTCACAGAGTTCATCGGATAAACATTTATCTGATGAAGTCTGTGATGAATTTTAGTGTGCTATAAAACATTTATTTGGAGCTTGGGTTTGTGGATTTTGTCATCCAAGCTGTCCTTGACCTGTGGTGCCCTTTGTGTGCTTTGGTGGTTATAGCTTGCCTGGCACCCTCCTCCTTTTTGTCTACATATCTTTAATGTGGAACTATTCAGATGACTTCTTTCTGCAGAAATTATGCATATCGATGTAGCATATGTTATCAGGTGCTTTATATGTTTTATGCTGCCATAAATACTTTTCTATTTAAACTGTACTACACATGGCTGGATCTTATGGCATGATGTTAGTGATGTTTATTAAATTTCATGTAGTTCATTCAAAGCTACCAATAAAGTACATGTAATTTATTTCTTTATAGCAGTAAGGGATGTACACAGTCAAGAAAGTGGCTATAACTGCTGGTGGGAATGGGAGGGCTCTCTGTGGATGAAAGTACCTTGTGCTCTTATCATGCAGTCATTTTTAAACAGTCTTTAATCTGGCTTTGCAGGAGTAGTGTGTGTGTGTGCATATCAAGTTGTAATGCTTTCTACTGTGCGTTTGTGTGAAACAAATTTGAAATATGCAAATGTGGTCATTATTATTGTTATTAATTTTTTGACTGATGCATCTGAGAACAATAATTGCTGGGTTTGGTGGGATATCTGAATATAAATGTACACATTATCTGCCTGAATGTGAGTTTCAAAGAAATAGCAGTTTACTGTTGGTCATGTCAAGTCTGTTTTCAATGTGATGCGTTTTGTTTTGTTTAGCAAATGACCATCAGTGTTTGTGCTATACAATTTGAAATAAAGGTTTTAAATCAAATCTCTGTAATGATTGTAAAAGTAAAGAAGAAAATAGTTTGCACATTAACAGGTTTAAACAGTATCTATGGTAAATGGGGATGGTCCACAAGTAATTGGACACTGGAATGGCTGGCAGGTGGGGGGAGCAGATCCAGTACTCTGCCTACGGCTCAATTTGACCATGATCTAGCTCTGCTACTGACCAATGTCTGAAAGTAAAACAAAATGGTAAAAGCTAATTATTGTAGCTGTATGCTCACTTGTTTTGATTTTCTTCTCTTGATTTCATAATATTAAGCTTAAGTTTTTTTAAATCCATAATTTTTAAATATAGTATTGATTTAGTGCATACAACTGATGGTTAAAAGCCCCATTTTATATAACCTAGCCTTCATCTCTCTTTCTGTGTTTTATTTCAGTCTGTAACAGATTAACCAACACAGTTTTTATGAAGTATTATTTAATATACTCATTAAGAAATATTAGATGCAATATACAATGTATCTACTTTTATCACACATAATACTACTAAACTGTTCATTGTGCATTGGAGTACAACCCTGAACCCCTCTCTACACACACTTTTATTTAAATAATCTTTAATGAATTACATAACAACAAGAATTAGCATATCAAGACCTGTAATTGTAATTCAACCTTATAATGCATCATACTGTCAAGCCTAGTGCAACATGTTACCTTTAAATATCACAATTACATCTGGCAGTTGATGCACAGGATTAAGGAGCTGTTAATGAACTGTTTCCTGTGGCCCTGTGACCCATGGTTTGATTTCCTCAGTTATCACTGCCTAACGGCGTAACTCTTAACAAGCCATTTAATCATATTGCTCTTGGACTGAGTCTGAAAAAAAGTGCATGGAGATCAATGCTCTTTCCCAGTTAACAAAAGCAAATAAAATAAAATAAATACAGGTCAAATTAATTTGAGACACAAGGACATGTCAGTGCCATTTAACAGTACTCATATCACTGTCATAAATTTGCAAAATAAATTAAAAAAATAAAGAATGAAAGAAAAAGAAATGGAAAACTCTCTGCAACTGTTAATAAAGAAGTAGTCTTCAGGAATAAGAAAAGTTCATCTTAGTTGATAAGTTCTATATTAATAGCTTTCTTCTCTGGTATGGGGAGAATCCATTTTCTGCCTAGTAAACCTTTGTCTTATATCTAATGGGTTTTAAGGTAAACAACAACCAGGTAACCAAGATTTCCTAATGAGAATCTCACAAAGCCTTTTCTAGTGTGTGAACTAATTTGTCCCAGATTCCACGGTGGAAGATGAAGTGCCAGCAGACACTGTAGGTTAAATAATCTGGAGACTGGAATCTGACCTGGTGGGCTCAATCATTTTGCCACAGATTGGATAATAATGCAAACAAAGTTCGCTCTGTCTGCCCCATATAGGTCAGAACAGGTGGAATGCAGGCATTATAGGACACAGAAGTGGGAGGGGGACAGGCAAACCAACACTTTTCTGTGACTGGTTCCCTCAGGCCTTTGTGGGACTGATGGGATGACTTCAGTCTCACAGCCTCTGCCTTTTGGCTCCTCAAAAGCAACTTTGTTGAGCTTTTCCACCTTCCTAGGCATTTTTGCTTATTATTGAATATTCTTTTCTGCCACGGTGGTACGGTGGTAGCGTTGTTACCTCACAGCAAGAGGTTCTCCCGTTCGATTCTCGGTTGGGCTTGGGAGTGCCTTCTGTGTGGAGTCTGCATGTCCTCCCCGTGGTTGGGTAGCATTCGAAAGACATGCATGTGTAAATGGGTGTGCCTTCGTTGAAGGTTGGGCATCAAGCTGGCAGCTCGGCGTTTTGTAAAAATCCACTGCCAATCATTAGCGGATCGGAGTTCCGCTGTGGCAACCCCTTACCGGGAAAAGCTGAAAGACAAACAACAACATTGAATATTCTTTTCTAGCTAAGTTTAGAGAATTCTCCCCAAAAATGTTGTGTGTGTTTGGGCCAAAAGCTCTAATTTCTTGTGCTCAAAGAAAACCTTTAGATTTTGAGCACTCCTATGGAGCATCTTGCTATTAAAAGTTGTATAGTGCTCACAGATGAACACTTTGTGGTTCTCCTCCAGCAGAAGAAGGCACTATAAATAGAAAACTTAAGTCTACAAACATAATTTTTCAGGGAAGTCATAGACCCCCAGGACAAAACAATTTAGTAAGTCCAAATTCAAAAAATTACAAATACTGAATTACACGTTTGAATTTTCACTGCAAGATAAAGGATTAAAGAATTCTCAAATAGACAGTTATCATTCTACAATTAAAATAAAGTAGTAATAGAAAGTCACAGACCAGGAACCAAAACCAAAGTAATTCCAAAGGCAAAAGAACATCAACCAGCGGTAGTACTTCCAATATGCGAACTTTAATAAAGGCAAAATACAAAAAACACGTAATAAAATCAAGTGCTTTCGCCTGGTTCCTACCAGGCTTTATCAAGATAAAAAAAGTTTAAAACAGTGTCTTAATATATGCTTACAATAAATCACATGATTTCTAATCAATCAATTAATTAAAGCACTTCAATTTAATGGCACTTTTCTTAAAGAACTATACATCACATTAAATCTACAAAACCTAATACTAGCGTTAAAAACATTTTAAAAGTTTTCTATATAAATCAGAAAACCACACTTCATTAAGTTAATATAATTTTCTGCAGCTACCAAATAAATAAACGTGACCAGTACATAGCCCTACTAAATACATATAAACATTGAACATTAGCCTCAAGCCTATAACATGTCCGATTCCTTTAAAATATATAAGTAATCAATGTGTGCTTGGCTTATAGCCTGGCCTTCTTAGTCTAAGAACACTGGTAATGCTAACGTTATCATTGAGTCCAGGAGATTTTGAGGCATTAAGTTTTAATTGCCACAAAAGTTCTTTGTACTCAAGGAGTGTTTCCCAGTCACCCCCTCTCTGATCCTGTACAACTTGTTCCAAAACCAAAAACTTGAGCTGCATGCTAGGACATAAAGTCAAATGCTTATAGAAGGCATTAGCATCCTTCTTTTTAGAGACCTCATATAAATGCTCGTATATTCTACGTCTTAGAGGTCTTTCAGTTTTTCCCACGTAGAAACTACAGCATTGAGTACATATCCCTAAGTAAACAACTCCTCTAGTTCCACAGTTGTAAGGTTGGGCATCGAGCTGGCAGCTCGGCGTTTCGTAAAAATCTACTGCCAATCATTAGTGGATCGGAGTTCCGCTGTGGCAACCCCTTACCGGGAAAAGCTGAAAGACAAACAACAACATTGAATGTTCTTTTCTAGCTAAGTTTAGAGAATTCTCCCCAAAAATGTTTTGTGTGTTTGGGCCAAAAGCTCTAATTTCTTGTGCTCAAAGAAAACCTTTAGATTTTGAGCACTCCTGTGGAGCATCTTGCTATTAAAAGTTGTATAGTGCTCACAGAGGAACACTTTGTGGTTCTCCTCCAGCAGAAGAAGGCACTATAAATAGAAAACTTAAGTCTACAAACATAATTTTTCAGGGAAGTCATAGACCCCCAGAATAAAACAATTCAATAAGTCCAAATTCAAAAAATTACAAATACTGAATAACACGTTTGAATTTTCACTGCAAGATAAAGGATTAAAGAATTCTCAAATAGACAGTTATCATTCTACAATTACTTGGAAGAGAGAGCGGGACTTATGACTGGATTGGGCCTATCTCCCTTTTTAGTCATGCATCAGTCAATACTACAGGTTAGGGGTGGAGACCATCACCACACCAAGGACATCCATAATTTCTGTAAGTCAAACTGGATGGCAGATATCTGCTTCTGACTGAGTCGGCACTTGTGCCAGATAGTGGCATTGTTGTTGTTGAGACTGTAAGGTGCTGTTTAGTCTGTCCATTGTTTGTTTTAGCTTTTGTATGGTTTGTGCATAGTTTTGGTTACATTTAAGGCCAGCAACCTGATCTGATGTATCCAGTTTGTTATCCTCTGCATATGGAATTTATTTTGTTTTTTATTATGGTTTTACAGCTTATCTTTCATGTGAGATTGCAGTCTGCTGGTTTGCTGCTTGTTTCAGACCACACTTTAACTAGCTTGCATTGTCTGTTTCTCCAGCCATGCATTTGGTCATCTTCCTGACATTTTGGCTTCATTTTGGTTCCACCAAGAGCAGTGAGCTCTTGGTTCTGTTAACAATTTTGTCTTCAGCATTTCTAGCATTTCATCTTGGCTGCAAGAACATTACTACACTCGATGCAGATGCTGATTCAAAGGTTTTACTCACTCTCCACAATATTTTCTTTAAAAAAAGTAAAAAAAAAAAATAGGTTAGAGCTACAAAATTACAGCAGGTGTTCTCACACTTGGAATTTGAACTTACTTGGGTTCACTGCAATTATCCTTAAGTTTGCTACTTACAACTAATGTATATTGTCCCTTGATTTTATCAGCAGTTGCCCTTGTTTAGCATTTGTAATACTGCTGGATTTGCAACATGTATAGTTTTATACTTTTGTATTCAGTGGGCATAATTTACCAGACATTAAACCTGGTATTGATGGGTGATAGCAGACTGCGCATCTTAAATACATATTTTCTTGCCTTCAGCTTTCAGTTTTTGTTCAAATGTGGGGTAATATCTGAGATGGCATTTGGAATTATATGTGGGATGGTTTGTTATCAGCAACTTCTACAACAGATTCTTTTACAGAAATATGTATAAGCTGCCAGCTGCATTCCTGATCATCACTGTGGAATATCAGACTTTGCTCTGTACTGAATAATATCCTCTTTCTCTTTCTAGAAGGGTCTAACAACTATTAGCAAGACTTGTGCCATTGGATATAACCTGATAATTTGTTAATCTGAGCTGGCTTTTATCTTTTGTCTGGCATTTAAGTGTGCTTTTATATAGGTTTGCTAGAGGAAGAAAGTGTTTTGGTTCATCTAATTAACAGTATAAAAGGCTACTACCTGTTATATATTTTGGCATCAGCTGTGATTTTGGACCTTTGACCTGGATAATGCCATTGTAAGTATCTGCTGTCTTCTCTAGGCTCATTTTCTATGCTGTAACCCTGACTGCCTTGCTTGGATCCTGCCCACAGATTTATTTCAGGTTTGTTTGTCCTGGATCTATTTGTTATGTATGTGTTTGATGCCCATGTAATGTTATGTTCAATTATAGTGGTGTTTTAGGATGCCAACTTTCGGTTTTGTATCTGAGCTTTGGGTCTGGTCGTTTTTCTTGTTCGACTGCTAACTGGAGATGCTGGCTCTTTGCTTCAGTATTAACCTAGTCTCTGAGTTTTCTTTTTCTGTGCATGTTAAATTTTAAAGACCTCTTGGTGGAATTGATTTTATATCTACCTACATTTTATCCTAATGACCTTTTCTAGTAGTTTCAGTCATGCATATTGTGTTCTGTAGGGTGCAGTTAAAAATGCTAACATTTCAGAATGCCAACAGTATGAACTACAGTATAAGAATGCAAACAGTTCAGATGGTAGACCAAAGTAACTTGGCTAGTGTAATGGCTGGGTGGGAGTGTGCCTGTTCAAGTGTTGGCATGTTAGGGTTGGAGTAAGGGGAATAGCAAGCTAAAACAGGACCAAGCTAACCCACTTCAGGTTCTCTTTAACCACAGAGTGAGAAGTGGCTTTGTTCTAGCAGTGTGGAGAACAGCAACAGTAATCTCCTTGCACAAAGGGGGGCCATCAACCGACCCTGGGGACTATGACCCATAAGTCTAACCAGCCTCATCTGCTAGGCCATGGAAAGAATCATCATGGACCTTATCAACAAGGACATAGGTGACTTTCAAACTCTAGACCCAACCCAGTTTGGCTTCGTTAAGGGTACATCATGCTTATTAAACCTAGTAGACTTCTTCAAGAAAGTTGCCAAAGTCCTGCATGAAGGTAAGACCTTGCATACTGCCTGTCTTGACCTAGCCAAGGCTTTTGACACAATCCCCTACTAAGGTAGCATTGAAAAGCTCCTACAGCTGGGGATTAACCCTTACATCACTAGATGAGTTGCCACTTGGCTCACCAACAGAACACATACTGTCAAAGTTGGTGACTCCACCTCTACCAGTAGACCCGTCACCAGTGGTGTACTACAAGGCTCTTTGCTGGCCCCTTTACAGTTTGGAATCTATTTCTCGGAAGTCCAGGCTAAAGCAGATGGCCTTTGGCTTACCAAGTTTGATGATGATTGCAAATTGAGTGCAATTGATGAGTCCCCCAACAATGTTAACATATTACAGGAGGGGCTAACACAGAAAAAGGATTGGTGCCAAAGCCACGGTCTCAAACTAAATGCAAAAAAAGTGCATTATTATCCTCTTTGGCAAAGTGGAATTCCCTGCTAATTTCAATATTGACAGCACCCCCTCTCCCCAAGCTCAAACCCAGTGGTGAGAGATCAAGGAACACAGGTAGATGGCAATTTGAACTTCAACCACCAAATTTACACAGTGGTAAGGAAACTCTTCTATGTTGCACATTTCATAAGTAAGGGAATCACATCCAGGTCTAAGGATGTTACAATTCAACTGTACTCCACCCTCATCAGACCATTAATAGAGTACAATGCTCCCTTCTGCGTGTACCTCACTAGACACCCGCAACAGCTGGAGAGACCACAGAGGTTTCTTACCAAGAAAATACAGGGCTTCCAAACCATGACGTACATGAATAGACTGAAGGCACTGTCATTGTACTCTGTATCGTATAGGCTGCTGAGAGGTGACTTGTGCCTGGCTTATAGGGCAGTCTCTGACCCTGCCCTGATGGATATGCTGCACATCTGTAAGTCATGGCACAAGAGTCACTCACTCTAGGTATCATAACCTAGCCTGTGACATTAACAGAACATGCTGTAGAGACAGATACATCTCCCAGAGATTGCTGCTACTCTGGAATAAACTTACAGTTCACATAAAGCAGAGCTCCTCACTGACCTTATTCAAGCACAACCTGGACAAATGGATGGGAGACCACAAATTCACCTGCGGGTGGCACCCATGTCCCTCATGGACAGGGGCAGTCAGTGTTTATCATTGATGAGCTCTGTGAATTAAGTCCATCTAACCAAAGACAATTGAAGCAACTCAAGATTAACATGGCTAGGTTTGTAAGGATTCTAGGGCCACTAGCCTAGTAACCTCCTATGAACTTATAAGCCTATAGGTTTCATGTTGTGCATGTTCCTTCACTCCTTTAATCTTTATTATAAAAACTGATTTTTATTGCTTAGACTGATGTTTCTGTCTTTCTCCAGGTTGTGCCTCTTTTTCCTTCTTACTTTTCATTTTTAAATCTATTCCATAAAACAGCCTTTATGTAACCTAATGTACCTGTACAACGTTCCCCGTTCCCAAGTCTGCTCCAGTGTAAACAGTTACATGTCTTATCCTTCAACCCCTGTATTAGCCTAGTATTTTTTTTCCTATGGACACTTACAGTTTACTTAATTGTTGTTCTGCTTGTAAGGGCATACAAACCACGCACAGTACTCCAGTTATGGCCAAACAGCAGGTATGTAGAGGGTTAGTATATACCCGTGTTTCTCTTGTCATTGCTTACGAGGATACAGCCTAGCATCGTACTGAGTTTGCTCTCTGTTTTTTTTCCCCAGAGCATATGCTAAATCAGTTTCAGAGCCAGTATCACTTCAAGGTCCATTTCTCTTCAAGGTGACTCTACCCAGCTCATATTTTACCTTGGTGCTTTTAGGTAACAGATAAGAAGTGCATTGTACTTTCTTGCATTATTTCACAGTTGCTATTTCTCTTAAGAATCTGCTGGTTTCCCTTATGTTCTTTTATTTTATATGCACTTGTTAACCGGGGTACATCACTGATCTCCATGGATCTTTTTTCAGTCTCCAATCAGGAGCACTGTCTAGTTAAGCAACATGCTCAAGTTCCCACAATTAGGCATTGGAGGATGAGGTAATCAAACCCTGGACCACATGACCACAGGACTACAGGAAACTGCTTGTTAACAGCACCTTAATCCTCTGTGCCAGATGAAAATACTTTTCCAAGCTTACCTCTATACTGCACTGTCCTATAGATCTTAATATCATCTACCAACAGGTTCATCTTGTTCTCAGTGCCTCTCACCATTTCTCACCTGAAAACTTTTAAAAGTATTGAGCCAAAAATGAGTCTTAAAGGACCTGACTCACTATCTAAATATGTTGTAATAGAGTCTCCCTAATGACTAATCTGTTTATTTGCAGCCATCCACTCAATCTCCCACTTTGCTGATTTTCTGTACCTCTCAACCTCTTATTACAAGAAATCTGAACAAAGTAAAAAATAACAGGGAGACAAAGGCCCCAAAATAGAGACTTATTTAAACATTGCTCTTGTAAGTTCCGAAGGTTGTTAGAATAGCAGGTTTTGTAATTTTAAGAGGAACAGACCAAAATATGAGGCAAAAATCCTGATATTCTGCGAAAATCTGGACTGTTGAGATATATGTCAGTCATCTATGTGAGACTGAAGCAGAGACTTTCCAAGACCCTCCTGAAATTCAAGAATACCATATCCACTAGATTCTCTTTGGGTCCATTGCAACCTGCTCCTAGAACTGGATCAAGTTAGACTGACTTAATAATGTCTCTTACCCTGTACCTTTTTTTTTAATTGTAGCAAATCACTTATTCTTTACCATGGTGAAGCTTATGAATCTTGTCTCAGCATACTTTCCCCTTGCTGCATGCCAATGCAATGTACTGTTGTCACTTTTTCTAATCCAGTAGTTGGAAAATGAGATATCTTGAGCAGTATAGTTTCATAGTATCTGTTTATGTGTCTGTTCTTAAATTCTCTGTCTCTGTCTCTGTCTCCTCAATCTGTTGTCCATCTTGTCAGCTTTCCTAATGGACATCACACTACCTCTTTTAATCTCATTAACATCTTTTTTTTCCTCTATTTCTTCAGCAGACTACACATCTCGGTGGCTTTAAAGATCATTCAGTCTATTTAAAAGCAGCTATCATTTTTTAAATTTATTATTCATTAATATTTCCATAACCCTACTGGACATATAGTCCAGTTTTTGAACTGAAGGTCCCCATTTTGGCAATTCTGTTTTCAGCCCAGTTTTACTTCTAAACATTTGCACTTATCTATATAACTTTTACTCTGTCTTATTTTTCTGTGAAGGTTTTGCCATCTTCTGCTGTCTATAGAGTGTCTGCCAGACGTTTCAGTTGTGCTTTTCAGTTTAGCTGTCTGTGGACTCTGCTTCATCAGCCCTGCAATGCAATCTGGCTCATTCCGACAGATGCTGTTTGCCTGGCAATCACTGGGCCTTCTGTCTGCAATTTTACTTTCAGTTCTACAGCAGTTATCTTTATCCCACTGTGATTTAGGTTTGACCTTCTTTTTTTAATTATCTAATTTGGTTAAATTTATTATTGAAGTGGAATACTGTATCATCATGAAGTTTTTTTTTTTTTTTTATTATTTCTGTAACATTATTTTAAGTTATGTGAATGAATAGCATATAATGAAATCTACTAGGGTGATCCTGGCTTCCAAACCAAGTTTCATATAATGTTTCATCTACAGGAAATAAAGGATGGTATCTAGTAATGGCAGCAGAATGCTTTGCAAATTGGGTGGTACTCAGCAATTAGATTCCTCAGGTACTGAAAATTGGTCAAATCATAGTAGAAATCATACATTTAACCAAAATAGACACTTAAATGCAGTTACACAAGTAGTAGGTGATATTCTTCCCACTTTGAAAAAAAGGATATAGTAATATGTGCTGCTATTCATAAAATACAGAACTGCATGGATTAAAACTAGCCACACAGAACACTCAAAATAGCTGAACATATGTAATTTTATATTGTTGTACTGTGCATTCCTCTCTGTGAAACATTGTATCTACTGTGGCAACTGCATGCATCTGTGAATAATCCGTAAATTTTGTAAGAAGTTATGGAAGCTCTCTGTCAGTTTCAGTGATGGCTATTTTTTTCTTCAGTTTTGCCAGCAGCCTCTGATTGGCAAAATGAAGCATAATTTTATGTTTTTTAACTGCTTTAAATAGAACACAACCAAAAATTATATTATATAAAATATGTAATGCCGTATGTAAAAAATCCTGAATTTAAATACTTCCTTTTTAGCCGTCTCCCAGTCCAGACCCAGTTACCCTTTACCAACCAACCACAGACTAATAAGAATCAGGGTGACTATGAAGTACTGGTGTACAGTCATCCATGGTGGCATCTGTTTTTCTGGAAGACTTACTCCAGCGGTCCCAGTGGATGTAATGGACACTGCCTTACTAGGGTCTGTTATGCTGATACACAGGTGCATGGCTGCATGCTTCAGCATATTTTGGCCTGACTACATTCACTAATTAGCATTCTTAAACCCATCCCCTTTTATATTCATTAACCATTGATTGTTCTCCAACAAATGGCAGTAGTTATGCTAAAACGTTGCTGCCTTCATTACTCTTCTGGGATGGGTAACAAATAACTGCTGCTTATGCCCTTCCCTGCCATGCTGTTTCCTTTGGATTCATTAATTGAAACTGGGTGTACAGTCAGAACTTCACCTGCATTTGCCATGAAGCAGGCTTGCATTTTTTTAACTTTTAATCTTTCACTTGGATTGTATCTTAGTGTCATGAACTCCAGTATGAAAGTGTGATAAACACGCAGTTAATTCTATATATTTTTTCACTTCCTTCTTGCTGTACCTTCTAACTTAAACATGCTGTGACTAAATCAATGCCTATCTGAGGAGCAGGGAAAAAATATAACTGCATGCAAAATGGTGTCACCTAGCCAGCAGATATAATTGCAATGCAGAGAGCATTCCGGCTGTATTCAAAGCAATATTTGAATAGAAGGGGACAGAAAAGAATATCAGCATTTCTCATAAGTAATACAGGAGAAACTTTCAAAGTATTAACCATATGGTTGAAATGTGAGTTTTGTCAACAGGAAGATTTTTCAGCATCATTTGAGATCACTATCTCTTTGATTCATATGCCTGTAGTTTTTTCACCAACAATTACCTGATAAAATCAATGTAGTCCACAAATATGGCATGTTATTAAAAGTGGAATTTAAACTGTTTGACTGATAAAGCATGACTTTTTTTTTTCTCTCTCCAGTTTTGAAACTTACCTTTTCAGTCATGTAGAAGTAAGTGTTTTTAAAGTATTTCTTAGCAAACATAAAAGGTATGCAGCAAGATTTCATAGAGTTGATGCCACTCGAAAATGTCTGGAAGACATAATGAGGCCTGAGTGTCCTGGCACTCCATAAAAGTATATTACAATATTGTAACACAGACCATACATGGATTACTGCAGTTATGAGTATGACTAGTCCCAGATAAAATAAAATAAAATGGCATGCTGGTACATTTAAGTAACTTGAATTTGGGTTATCTATTTGGTAATGAACAACCTATATTTTGATTCATATTTTATAAGTGTACGTCTTAACCTTGTAGTACAAGAAATCTGGACAAAGTCTGAAATAATGGGGGACAAAGGCCCAAAAATAGGGACAAAAATTTTTAAATATTGTTCTTATAAACTTAGAAAGTTGCTAGAATAACAGGGTTTGAGTTAACATGCATTTTTATGAGGGATATGAAGTCTGAAACTCAAATGTATGTCATTATTTAGTGACCTCAATCCTCAGATCATTCCAAAGATTTGCCAGAAAACTAAAAAAATTATGAGGAGCAGACGATAAACATAAGGCAACAGTCTGGACATCCTGTGAACATCTGGGGAGTTGAGAGGTATACTTATAAATGCTGTAGGAACATACAATTTAACATGTTCTTTACTTACAGAAAATAGTTACAGATTTATGTTGTCTTAACTACTCTGTTTCTGCCTTTGTTTAGTTCAGTGTCAAGCCCCTTAATCTAAGTTGTTGTATAATGCAAATAAACATGATTTTTGTAGAAGTTGGGAAAGGAAGTATCCTATAACTGTCAAAAAGATAAGGAAAGTTAAGTGGCATAATATTTTAAACAGACGTATGTTCACTGTTCATTTTTTTTAGTATAGAACCACTTACTAATGTCATGACACATCCAAAAGATATGATGCAAAGCTACCGGTAGGCTGAAAGTATAATGCTTCATATCGGCCCTCATAGCAAAGGAACACAGAGTACTGCTGAACTCCTCAGATATACCGGAGGCATGTAGTGTCTTTCAACTGGGTCATTGTTTACATACAAGGAGTGTGCTTATCTGTTAACAAGCTGACAGCCAGCAACCAGTTTGTGCTTAAATACATTTCTGCTGCATATGAAACGTGTGTGAGTGTGTGTTTTATACCTTTCAACCTCTTAGAACAAAAAATCTGGACAAAGCCATACATAATGAGGTGACAAAGGTCCAAAAATAGGGTCATTTTTTAAAAATTGCTCTTAAACTTAGAAAGTTGATAGACTAACAAGTTTTACATTAGCATGAATTTTCTGAAGAGTATGAAGTCTAAAATTCAAATGTCTGTCATTATTTTATGACTTCAACCTTCAGTGATTTATAAATGATTTGCCAGAAAACCACAATTTTATGAGAAACAGACCAAAAATATGCGGCACAAATCTGGACATTCTGCAAAAATCTGTACAGTTGATAGGTATGTTGTGTGTGTGTATTTAATGTTTTTACGTCCATAAACATTCTGCTGTTACAATGTCAAAATACACAAGACATTAACGTGAGCCAAAAATATAGTGCACCAGCCTTTGATAAGACAGACCAGCGGCATTTCTGAAATTAAAGTGATTTTATAACTATTTCCTTTCTAAGAAATTGTTAAATAGAGGATAGTGCTGCATATCTTTGGAAAATGACTTTGTATCCTTATGAATGTAGGTCAAAATTCTACATTTATCCATTGATTCCTGTACATGATATCCCTAATACAAATAGCCATCCTGAAAAGGAAAGGCAAAGTCTAACAGGGGCAACATATTCATATGTTCCTGAAGAAGACTATTAGAATTGTATTGAATAAATTTGAACAAAAATTCTATCTCATCATTACAAAAATGGCCTCAGCAAAGTCTGCCTGTAATTTCAGCTACAAATATCTGTTTCTCATGCAGACTTTTAAATATAGATACCCAGCTCGCTTCTCTATCTGCCTTCTACAAAAGAATTTCTTTCTGCTCCCTTTTCTCTTTCATTCTGGAGGAGTATTACTTTGCTCTTTTCGTTGGCCAAGTACAATTGTGTTATTGGAGATAATGAATTCAATCCCCATCAAAGGGTATTTGTAGTGCTTTGCTCATGTAGTGGCTTTTTAAAAACATGGAATGAAAAGGCAGAGAAGAAAGTCTCCCGGTAGCCTGTCTGATAGCTGCTTTTGAAGTGAAGGGGGTAGAGTATTGTTGTTGAAATGAAGGTCCATACGGCTGAAGAAAGAGCTGCAGCTTTGAAGAAAGAAAATACCTCATCAGTTGTGCAAGTACTAGGTGGCAAGTTTTCTGTTGTTTTTCTTTCCTTTCCATGTTGACAGACACTGCACTTTACGCATCTACTCTAGTAGCAGCAGATTGCCCCAAGACAGCAAGCACTGTTTAAGGACATTTACGCCCTTGATAAACAATGTCACAAATTCATGGTGGCTTCTGCTTGCCATCTGTTAGAAGAATGGGATGGGATTAGGTCTTAAAGGGGAAACTATGGACTTAAATGTGTGAACTATAAATGCTGCATTTATTGCATTCTAAAATATTTCAGAAATATGATTTCAGCATGTGTGTCAGAATTCAACATCTATGCATTAATTTGTTTCTTCAGGCATTATTTCTTGCAGCTTTAATGAATGTATCTTTCATAACAGTTCATTAGTCATCACTGCAATTACATTGCTATTCAGTTTGCTGAACTCCAGCATATTATTTTATATGGCTGTTTCCATACATTCTCTATACATAGTCTAGCCAAATCTCACAGATGTTTAGTAATCATATACATTCAGACATGTATGCATGTATTTATCTAACATGAGTATAATATGGTATCAGTACTACCCTGATACAGAGCTGGGAGGTGTTGTGCCTAGTAGTTTCCTGTTCTTTCAGCTACCATCTTGACTATGGCTCCTAACATTTTTTCCATGCTAAAAGAAGAACATCAGTCTCTTAACAGTTCCAAGTAGCTGTAACCTGAACATACTCTGAGACACTCTGTGTAAAGGAGAAGGCAGAGACCAAGCCCTGTTGTCTTTGCCAGCTTTCTTTGCTGACTTTGCTTTGTCATTTAATTGCTTACGTCAACATGTGGTTTCTTTTATCCAAGGAGGAACGTCAATGACCAAGGAGAATCAGAATTCTGAATCTTTTCAGCAGGGATTCTCTATAAAAGCAAAGCACCCAGAGCCAAACACAGGCAGGTTTGCCCCGTTCCCAGTATTATTGTTATCTGAGTTATTGCAAATTTGAGGTAAGAATGATACCCTGTTTTTGAAAACTTGATATTGAAATTCCTTCATTCAGAATTCTAAGACTATTAGAAATATAACTCCACATTACTGGTCCTTCTGTTCTACTTCTGCACTAGATTTCATTTACATCTTTACATTCCCTATGTAGATTCTAGCTATATCTGGACCCCTCTTGTAATCTGTACTATTTATGCACTTACAGCTCCACTGTCCTTCCATTTATTTTATGCACTTGCTGTATACCTCCACCTTAGTCATCTGTCCTATACCCTGGATGCTCTGGCACTGTGCATACAGTTTGTCTTATTCTTCGGCTGTTAAATTCATGGCAGGTTGACTGTTTCACTTTCTTTTTATTACAAGTCTGCTTCAGCCTCTCTTTGTCTCTTTCTCTGTGTCTCACACACACACACACACACACACACACACACACACACACACACACACACACACACACACACACACACACACACACACGCACACGCACACACACACACACACACACACACACACACACACACACACACACACACACACACACACACACGCGCGCACACACCTCTTCAGTCTCTCATGGTGATCTAAATATGTGATTTTCTCATTTATTGTAAAATGCCTGCTTGTTTTACATTTCACAGCTCTTATAGCCCCTTTTTTCACCTCCATTCTTTATCTCACACTGCAGTAAATTCTTCAAGAACTCTAAAAAGCTAGTCTGTCAAACTTTGAAAGAAACTTTTCCAGGTGCTCTCTATCTCTCTCTTCCAGTTGCTTCATTTTTTCTAGTCCTCCAGAGTAGCACTACCATCATATAATATCACCTCCCTGTTCCTTGGACTCAGTCTTCTACCATTTTGATATTATCTGTACTCCTTTACTTTGTTCGCTTCTCCAACTCATAACCCCCTTAAATCTTTTATTCTTCAGCTCACACATACTAGCATCTGGTCTGCAGTTTCAGTCCTACTTGTCCAGTGGCCATATGTCTGAATCTGTGCAGCTAACTCTTTGATGACTCTTGGTGGTAGCTAGTCTATTCCTATAACCTCTATCCCATCAAGCTGCTTTTATGGCCTGAATGACACAGGGGTGCTGTTTCCTTTGTATGATAAGAGTCAGTCTGAGCACTGATGAACTAGAATTTTTCCCTTTTTTCTTCCTTCAGTATATCTTTTCATATTATGTGCATTCACCTAGTAGAGCTCGCTTCAGAATTAAAAGCCATTTAAGTCATGGACACTAAACTGCGGAAACATTCTAGTTGTCATTACAGGGTCTTCAACGAACAATTTTGCTGTCTGGTTTCACTAATCCCCGTCTGTACCTCTAAACTTAAGTTAACACGTGTTCTCCATTTTTCTCTACAAATGGTGCCAAGCACTGCCATGTAAACCATCCCTTTCCACCCATGTCATTATTAAGCTTTAAGCTTTTTAAGCTTTAAACAACCCCCCCCCCCCCCAGATCTGCTTTCCTGCTCCACTCTTCATGTTGTCATTACTGGCCAGTCATTGTGGTGAGTGACTTACTCTGCTTTGGGCTAAGTCATAATGTCAGGAAAGGAATCTGTGAATGGGTTCATAGTTCTTTTTATGACCTCCCCGTACCTCCTATGCAGCTTGCATATCTTCTCTTAATCCAGTTATGTTCTTAGACAAATCTGCCCATGTACCTTTCATTACCTCTAATACTTTTTAACATGCTTATTTGTATCATTAACAAAAAATAATTTACAACAATTTTGAAGGTGGTGTGCTTTCTACAAATATGTCAAAGTTGAAATCAAAAGTTGTAAATGCAAGAATATTGTTTTTTGCTTTAGTAAAATGTGTGGGCTTATGTCAGATGTTAATAATCTCCAAAGTTATGGAACCCTAGGTAAAAAACATATAGTCTGACACCATGGAGAATCTTAGATCCTTCTGGAAGGAGAAAATATTCTCATTAAAGGTGGTTCCATTTTAAGGAGCATCACCTTTTACATGTTTCCCTGACCTAACTTCACCAGCATATTTGGATAATTTTTATCTTAGTAGCTCATATAATGTCATAATCTGGAATAATATTTCTGTAGATTCACAATGAGTAAATTATGAGTATCCATCTCCACTTAGTTTGTAGACTCATGGCAAAGGGACCAGTCTGTGTCTTTTTTCCAAGCCCTGCCTAAAAGGCTCTCTATTGAAAAATAATCTTCCATGTAGGTCATTGCACATTATAACCAGTGCTACCACTAGTTCTATTACCTTCATCAAAGTTTAATTTGTATTACAGGGTTAATTTTCCATGTTTTTGAAAGCTGCAGTTGTTATCCTTTTACACAAAGGACTTGATGAGCTAAAATTATATAAGCTCATTTCTCTGCTCAATCTTGCAACTAAATGACTAGAAAGGGGTGCCTGCATCCAGTTTCCCTTCTATCTAGAGAGATAGAGTAGTCTGTCTGTTTGACAGAATATATTTAGAAAACACCAGAGTACAGACATGACATAATAAGAGTAAACAAGTACTTATTTACCACCACTGGTGCTGTCTATCATTGATTTTCCAAGATTTTAAAAATAAATCCTTCTCTTAAGGTCCAAGACAGTCTTAGAAAAATGGATCTGTCTAGCATTGATGCCACTTGCTTTATCAGCTACTTACACATCAAGCAACAGAGAAAGTCAGATGTGTTGATGTCTCTTCCAGCCTTATTTATCATCTATTGGGTTTCATAAGCCTTCATGCTGAGTCAATTTTTATTCATCTTAGCAGCAAACCAGGTATGACGTCTCTTTGGCAGCATGCACTTATTCAGCATTTCAATGACTTTGTCTTGCTTGAGGCTTTGTCTCACTTAAGTAATGGTTCCAAGTCAGCAACTGCATCCTGAACAGCTCTAAAATGAAGGTACTTCTACATGGGGGGGGGGGGACTAAGCAGTGGTAGAACATAGCTGCTAAAGATTATCATGAGTAGTGAAGAAGGTATCCCTGCTTCAAAAGATCTTAGCTTCTGTATGTATCAAAGCATCAACTTCACATATAATAATAAAAAAAACAGTCCCACCATAATTCATTTAAATTAGGACCCTTCCATCATTTATAAATCCTGTATGCAGGATGCCACATTAGTACAGGCTAAAGCCACTCTGCTCTGAGTAGCTCCCATGTGAAGTGGCAGTATTAATTTTCCTGTCCAGTGACTTGAAGAAACTTGAAGGTCCACATAATCTTGTTGCCAGACTTGTATTGGATTTTTAGTGGAGACACAACATGGGTAAGATGATGTCCTTCCATATCACTGTTATAGTATTCATTACCTAAGAGATCTCATGCCAAGGATAGCCCAATGTCTGGCCAGTATTCCAAAGTGTTTACATTCTCCCAGTGTCATACATCAACTGTATGCTCCCTGTCGAGGTATACGGCATAAAGATGACATACGCATGCTGGACACTCAGAACTTCTTTGCTGCCAGTGCGAATGCCATAGTTGAACGTCAGTCTGAATGCCCTATGCTAAGCTAGCTCCTATTGAGCCAGTTACAGATAAGTGCCTAGGTGGGCTTCCTTCTTTTTCTTTCTTTACTTGTGCACTTAGGGTTCATCTCATCAAGGAAGGGAAAACATCAGTGTGGGAGGCAGATTCCCCATAAAGTCCATCACAAGTAGGGTTTGTTTTGCCAAGGTGCTTCACACGATCATACCCAGTGTACCATTTTTCAGGCCTTTTGCCCAAAATGCTTTACAGCCATCTGTCCTCTCTATCTATTTATCTTGAGAACCGATGTCTCAAATTTTTACTCAGAATACCATGGCTGAGTCTACCCACTCAGAGGTTCAGCCATCTCCCAAAAAGAGAGCCAGGAAGTCTTGGTCTGATTCTTCTGCTGCTGTCCATCCTCTGTCAGATGTCTTTTTCAAGGTGAGTGAAGACCACGAAGACCATCAAGTGCAGACACCAATTTCCCCTGCTGCAACCCTATCAGAGGCCAAAATGGAATCAGCTTCTTGCATGTCCTCTGAGGCAAGGCAGATATCTATAGTAGAAGTTGAGGGGGAACCATGACTGTTCATTTCTGAAGGGTCTGGGGGGATTCCCCAGATTCTGGTGAGGGAAAAGACCCCTAGTACCCTCATTGAGTCTAGGCATGGGTCTGGGCCTCCTAGGTTGGTTTGAGCAGACATCCCACCAAAGAAGAAGCAAAAAACAAAGCACATTCCTGCCATCACCAAGGATTTGCAAAGCAAATGGTAGGATTTTACTCCGGACTTGTTCAATACCCTGATAGCCTTAAGACTATATATTTTCCTGCTTCTCCTTGGTCCTCTACTCCAGCTAAAAGGACTTGAGAGTCTAATTCTTCAGATGAGGAGGTGGATTTGGGAGATGAGCTGTTGGTCTACTCCTCACATATTACCTCTCCTTTAGACTTAAGGTCTAAAGAAAGAGGATTCCTTAAGTCCTAACTCTCCCTTTGAGGAGTTGTCCTTTGGGAACACAGCAGTTTGCATGATGTGTTTTTTTTTTAAGTGGGATTGCTTACAAGTCTGATGTTCAAAGGAGGTATTATGAGTTGTTGCAGATGGAATCCCCTAAACTTTCTACTGTCCCCCCAGTTTTAGATGTCTTGTTGGATGTATTTGCAGCTACTTCTTTGGCTCCTGATTTCCAAACTCCATCCCCTAGGAAGCCTGAATGTTATTTTATGGTATGGAAATCCTCTGCCCCCCCCCCTTCTCAGGTCTTCCTCAGCCTCCTCCAGATCAACTTTCTAATTTTTCTGGAGTTCTGCAGGATTTATTGGATCAGGGCACCATTCAACTGGCTCCTGTATCCCAAAGAGGCACAGGGTTTTACTCCAGAATGTTTCTGGTTCCTAGAAAACAGGGATCATAAAGACTGGTCCTAGACCTTTCCTTCTTAAATACTTTTCTAAATATTCCTTCCTTTTTCATGCTTTCCCTCCAGACTCTGTTTCCCTCTTACGTCCATAGGCTTTTCTGGTATCCATAGACCTAAGTGACGCTTATCTTCATATTCCCATTCACCCTCTATTCAGAAGGGTTTTACATTTCTCTGTTCCTTCCTCACATTTTTAGTTCCATGCTTTGTCCTTTGGTCTTTTTATAGCCTCAAGGATTCTCACCAAATGTCTGGCCCCTGTCATAGCCTTTTTCAGGCTTTAGGTAATCCAGATACTCTCATATCTGGATGATCTGCTTCTTCAGACTCCCTCCCATCCATGATTTTGCTAGAACTGAACTTCACCATGTTGCTTCTGTGCAATGTGATATTCCCCATCAGTCTCAAGAAGTCCAATCTAACTCCTTCTCAAGACCACATTTTTTCTGGGATGCAGAATTCAGACCATTCAAATGTCAGCTTTTCTTCTTGCTTCCAAAGTTCTGCCTCTGACAACCTGCACTCACTCAGTCTCTGCTTCTCTCAACTCTGCAAGGGAATTTCTCTGAATCCGGAGATTTATTTATGGCACCTACCATTCCCTTTGCCAAACTTCATTTCAAAAAACTTCACCAGTACCTAAAAACAGTTTGTTTCCAGAATTGCCATCCTCTGGAGTTTCCAGTTCCCTTACTTCCATGTCTTAAACTCAAATTTCACTAGTGGATTCAGCAGGTTTCCCTCAGCCCAGGACTACCTTTTTAGACTTCTACCCCTATGCAAGTGCTGTTCACAGATGCTTCTGATCTGGTGTGGGGAGCCTCTTCCAACAATCTCAGGGTTTAGGGTCAAAATTCAGACCCCATCAACATAAAAGAAATGAGGGTGCTCATTCTTGCTCTTTAGACCTTCTCTTCTCTTTTGTCTCCAGGCCTTTTAAAGGTCTTTACAGAAAACAACACAGTCACATGGTACATCGACAAACAGGGGGGCACAAGGTCTTATATTCTTTGCAGACTATCCTTTCAAGCCTGTGATTTGGCTATCTGCCATCAGGTAACTCCTTGAAGTGATTTACAGTCTTTCAGAACATGACCTTGTGGCTGACACCCTGAGCAGGTCCAAGACACAACCTCATGAATGGATGATTCATAGAGAGGTGTTTCTGAACTTAGAACATTAGTGAGTGGAGGACTTCTCAGGTGTATCTTTTTGCCAACCTTCTGAACAGGCAACTTCCTTGCTTCAGTTCCAGAATCCCAAGTCCTCTGACTTGGAAGGTGGATGCCATGTCTTTCTCATGGAAGGGTATGGCTCTGTATGCTTATCCTCCTCTTGCGCTACTTCTCTGGGTCCTACACAAGATAAGAAAGGACTCTTACTCCCTTTTGGAGCAGACAGTACTGGCTTCCCCTTGTCTTTCACCTGGCCAGGAGCAATCATCACAAGTTACCTCACCAGATAGATCTTCTCATGCATGACAAGAGGTCTGTCATTCACCCTCACTTGTCCACTCTTCAGTTGACACTTTGGGTGATAGGATTTTGATCCCATTTAGACACAACTTTCTGAGGATGTGCATAGGGTACTGCAGGAGGCCAGGAAACCTACTACCAGAAAATCCTATATGACTAAATGGAAAAGATTTTCTGTTTGGTGTCTCAAGCTTTATCAAGATCCCTTTGGTCCTTTCTTACTTGTGTGAACTGCTCCATGCTGGTCTAACATATTCTTCTGTTAAAGCTCAGTTGTTAGCAGTCTCTGCTTGTCTGCCTTTGAACCCACCACTGGCCTCTTGTTTTGAGGTCAAACAATTCCTTAAAGGCTTCCTTCATATCAGGCCACAAGAAAACGTGTTCCTCCCTTTTTGGATCGTAATTTTGTTCTTGAAAAATTGACTAAGGCTCCTTTTGGGCCTGCTTCTTCTTCTTCTTCTTCTTCTTCTTCTTCTTCTTCTTCTTTGCATTACTGTACCTGGAAAACTGCTTTATTGGTTGCCCTTACTTCATCTAGGAGAGTGTCTGAACTTCAGGCTTTTATGGAATCTCCTCCCTTTTTGACTTTTCATGGGGACAGAGTGTCTTTGTGTACTAATCATTTTATGCCCAAGGTGGTCAATCAGCTGTCTTTTAATTAGTCTATCCAGCTTCCTTCTTTTATTTCCTTCTCCAGAATATGCTACTGAGAAGGTTCTTTACACCTACATAGACAGCTCAGATATCTGCAAATCTGAGCAGCTTTTTGTTTGTTTTCATTCTAGAACATTGAATTTGGTGGTTTCTAAGCAAATCATCTCCTCCTGAATTTCTAAGGCCATTTCCTTTTGTCATTCTTTTCATGGTAAATGTCTGTTTGAGTTCAAGCTCATTCTCCAAGGACAGTAGCCTCTTCTGGAATTTTCTTCAAGGATTAGATACTAGATCCATCCTTGAAGCTGCTACTTGGCCCTTGGTCCGCACTTTTACTAAACATTTCAACTTGGATGCCATTTCGAGAGCCAGAGTAGAATTTGCAAGGGCTATCCTTCATGGGTTTGTGGAGGACTCCTCTGTGCCTTCCTCCAACCATCTTTTACAGTAGCTCTGGTACTCTACCAGAGGTGATGAATACTGCAACAGTGATATGGAAAGACATAGTATAGTTGTGTAAAATTGTACCATAACAGTAGATGTCCTTCTTTTCACTGTCAGAAGCATTCAGACCCTCCCCCCTGCTCCCTTATTTGTCTTTCTTCTGTTGGGAACACTTTGCTGAGCGAGGGAGTCTTTACCATTTTATCCTATTTTTTCTTCTGTTTTTCTTTCCTCCCAGATGTGCATGTTCTCCTTTCTACTGAGGTTGCTCTAGCTCTCATGTGGCACTTCATTCTGAGTATCCAATATGCATACACCACCTTTATTTTCTATGTCTAGGTGGGGAGCGTATGGTCAACATGCAATGCTGGGAGGATGTAAAGGCTTTGGCATACTGGCCAGATGTTGGGCTGTTTTTGGCAGGAGATCCCTTAGGTGGGAATACTGCAACAATGAAAAGAAGGACATGAACTGTTACAACAAGATTTTATACAGCTGTACTTTCTGCTTTATATAAGGTTGATCATGTTATGATAAGATTTTATACAGCTGTACTTTTTGCTTTATATAAGATAGCTCACCTTAAATACATCTATTCTTCTTGTATGGGTCATATACAACTTTATCCCTCTGTTGATGCCTAGCTAGAATTTTCTTATAATCTGACTCATAAAGAAACTTTACAAATTCAGATTGCCTCTCCTTTCTGGGCTTTGAAATAGGCTGAATACAGGTGAGAATGTGCATAATATTTCAACTTAATAGGATCCAGAAGTCTAGAATTGTTTAAGCTTGGATTCTTTCTTTTGTGTCTTTTCTAATTTACATTGCACTGTACGCAATGCCCCTCTTCATATTCTGGTTAACATTTTGCATCTTATCTAACTTCTTCTTTGCCTAGCCATCCCCACTGTGTGTGTATTCACACACACACACACACACACACACACACACACACACACACACACACACACACACACACACACACACACACACACACACATATATATGTGTATGTGTGTGTGTGTGTGTTTGTACATACATACATATATATATATATATATATATATATATATATATATATATATATATATAAATCCCAAATGAAATGGTGCACGTGAACATACTGAGTAGGTGCACGAAGTAAATAACATAGATACCCAACAGTTCTTCAGCACTCCAAGTGAAATAAAACAAATGGAACAGCCATGGTAAAGAGAAGTTTAATTAAAGCATTGCCTGCATCAATAACACAGACCGGTGACCGGTTTTGCCTAAAGCATCATCAGTGTGTGATTTCAAAGGCAGAAACCCAGATTTAAATACTGAAAAAGTACAGGCACAAGCAGCAAATATTTAAAGGTGCAGACACTAATAATACAATTCAACACAGTTCCCCAGTCATTTCAGTACTGTTTCACTTAAACATAAAATATTAAATGATAAGGAACGTCGATGGTTGTGAATTTGGGGGCCCTTTTTAAACCTGGTTTAAATGACCAATGGCAATTACACTCAAGTATATCATATAGATGTATAGAAACAAGTCATATAGCTTTTTTACATATTAAATTAATGTGGGGTTAGTTCAAAATAGATTTAACACACTACTAATGTTGATACTATATTATAATTTACCAACCATATGTTATAGATCTCAATATATAGGCACTGAGAATAGAATGTTGGTATATATATTTAGGGGATTTTATACAAGAACTTTTTCATATACACTATAGTATAAGCCTGTATATACATTCTATATATGTGTGTGTATATATTTGTATATGGGTGTGTACTTTGTACACACTCTGTGTGAGTGTATGCATGTGTACATGTATGTATATATGTGTATGTGTATATATATATATATATATATATATATATATATATATATATATATATATATATATACATATATATATATGTGTGTGTGTGCGTTTATATGTGTATGTATGTGTATATATGTATATAGGTATATATTTTTTTATATTTTCTATACATTGGTTGGGTAGTATTTGGTTATATAATGACATGGGTTTCTATTTTGCATTTATGACTTTTGTTCCATAAAGCCCCTGTTGAGTGCTGTTTGTTTGGTTTTATGGGTTCTTGTGGTGTTGTACATTAGGTTTTGTTTAATTAATTTTGATTGAGTTTGGGGAGTGTGTGTGTATACATATGTTTAGATGTATAATTATTAGTTTATTTGTGTCAGTATTGAAATTACTGGGGAACTGTGTTGAATTATATTATTAGTGTCTGCACCTTTAAATATTTGCTGCTTGTGCCTGTACTTTTTCAGTATTTAAATCTGGGTTTCTGCCTTTGAAATCTCACACTGATGATGCTCTGTGTTATTGATGCAGGCAATGCTTTAATTAAACTTCTCTTTACCATGGCTGTTCCATTTGTTTTATTTCACTTGGAGTGCTGAAGAACTGTTGGGTATCTATGTTATTTACTTCGTGCACCTACTCAGTATGTTCACGTGCACCATTTCATTTTGGATTTATGTAATTTTGGAGTGCTGGTACGTACAATTGGTAGTTCCATCAGTCGGATGAGCTTGGAAATATATTGGAGGTGATATTTATGTTTATCACAGACTGAGAACAGCTAGCGTTTGGATCGAAGTGTGAAGACACAGGATTCTGCATCAAAATGGCAGCAGGCACGGATTTTAGGGCGTATTTGGACAAACTAGCAGTGGATAAGGATGACTGTGCTTTTTTACTGCAACTACTAAGGTGCGGGACATGATCAATATGAACAATGGGGCAGGTCATTCGGACTTGTATGATTTGTTTAGATAGTTAACTGAATCTTCCAAAAAGGTACTTTCATATGTGTGGCATTGCAAGCTTCTTAAAGCCTATTTGTCATCTAAAATTGCTAGATGGAGAAATTATGCAGAAAAGGAGGGCCATACAACAGCTGCTTGTTGAATATTATGAAAAACAGTTACCAGATCTTTGTTAAAACTTGAACATGTCAATGCTCCTAATTATCAAGATTTATATACACAGTTTGTCATGGACACTGATAAGTATGGTAAAGATTTGTGTAAAAGAAAACTGAATAAATATCAGAGGGATGTTAATGATTTTAAATCGGCAAAAGTTTATTCCTGGAAGAAACAGAGGTGTGGGGTAAGATTTTCAGAAGATAAAAATATCCCAAGGCCGAAATGAAAAAGAGTTAAATCTATTCTTAGGAGACAAGATACTTCATCCAGTGCCTCAGAGTTTTCTTCCAGTATTTCTAATACTGATGATGCCTGTTATCACTTATCCAGCCTCCAAGCGACATAAAATCCCTTTAGGAGGGCAGGCCACAAGCATCGTAGAAAAATCCATACAGAAGATATTCCAGGACAGTCTGCATTAATGATGAACGTTATTTCTGATTCTGATGTTCAGGATGTTAATGATGTTAATAACTTAGTCATTAACCTAACAAATTATACTTTTTCATCTAGTGAACTCAGTGTGTTAAATAAAGGTCTGGGATTTGTGCCATCTTTTTATGTGTCTCCTTATGATACAATAAATGATGTTAAAAACTTCTGTAGAAATTTAAATTTGAAATATTGTTTTGCACATAAGGAAGGGGCTTTGGAACCAACTGTTCCAGAGGGTTTTCGGTTTAAAAAATCAGAGTTTATGCCTCCCTATCATAGTACCATAAAAACCTTTGAACAGTTGGTTTTAAAGGATCTACATGTCAATCAATCTAGTAATTTTTGTTCTGGCATTGATAATTTAACTCCTTTGGAGAAACAGGCTGTCACATCCTTGGCAAATAATGAACATATAGTGATAGTGGGAGCAGATAAAGGGGGAGCAGTTGTAATATGGGAGAAGGAACAATATTTACAAGAGGCTCAGCGTCAGTTATCTGATACAGGTTTTTATTCTATCAAGTCTACCAATCCCACACTAGAATACAAACTGGAGATTGACAAATTTCTTGATGTGGCTAAGGATCAAGGGGTAGTCACACCCTCTTTGTTGTTACAGCTGAAGGTTGAAAATCCATTACCTCAATACTTCTACTTGGTCCCCAAGATTCACAAAACACTTTATAATCCACCTGGACATCCTATCGTGGCAGGTAGAGGCTCATTAATAGAGCCTTTGTCTGAATATTTAGAGTTTAAGCTGAAACAGCTGCTTCCACTGGTTACAGCTAGGATTAGAGATACAAAACAATTTTTGTCCTTGATGGACAATTTGCAAGTTTTGACTACAGATTATTTTTTTCCCCAAGTCTTAATGACAAGTTATAAAACTTTTATTAAGTTTTGATAAAATGTCCAGTTATTATTTTATAATTCAAAAAATTTTTTTGAATACATTCAATTTTTGTTGTTAATTTCTATATTTTCATATACACAATATTTTTTATACATATGTATATATGTATTTTATTTGCACAACTTTTTTCTGGGTTTAACAGGAAATTGTGTCATTATTTGCTTTATTGGTTTCAATATTTAAATGCAGTCTGTCAACCACACATCATGTATAGCCACTGAGGAAAGCTATAAGCTGAAACTGGTCTGGTTCTAATAATAAAACATTTTTGTTTCTATTTCTGCTTCATTCCCTGGTGCTGGCCTTTTTGTTTGTTAATACTCAAGTTACTGTGGCTCGTGCACCTGCCGTACTTGCTAGCATATTTTGTTTCCGAGATTATTTGGGGACCTTAGATGTTCAATCACTGTATACCAGTATTCCGCATGAAGGGGGAATCAGGGCCATAGAATATTGGATGACACAGTCCAGTTTGTTTAGTGAGCATAGGTTCATAGGTTCATAGGTAGATACTAGGCTATCTGCCCTAGGGCATTTATAAGCCTAGCCAGAGTGTATTTGGCTTCCGCCTCCCTATTAGATTAGCCTACTGTGCCTCTGTAAAGTAGGTCACAGAAGGTACCCTTTTAAGATTAGTTTACTGTGCCTCTGTCTAGCAGGGACACAGAAGAGATCTCAGGGGTGAATTTGCGATTTCCCATCCAGTCCAATATATTTATACTGCTCCAATATGTTTTGAAAGCAAACTTACCATGTGGCGTAGATACCTGGATGATTGTTGGTTGTGTGTGGGGGGGTGACCACACAGACTGGCTGGAATTTGTGGAATTTCTTAACACAAATATATATGGTATTAATTTTATTGGGGGTATTAATATCCAGGAGGTTGAATTTTTGGATGTTAAGGTCAGAAAAATAGAAGATGTTACTTTGGTTATTGACCTTCATAGAAAATTGGGGCAACATTTTTCAGCCTTCAAAAAGAGCAGACAAGTGAGTTCTAAATCTATAACAAGTGGAGTAGGTAGCACTTACTGCGGTTCTTGTAAATATTGTAAACTGATGGCGAAAACTAAGAATTTTACCTCAGTGAATACCAAGAGGGTGTTTGACAATATCTCATAAAATGCAGCAGCACATGGGTCATTTATATGGCTGTATGTCAGTGTGGGGCATTTTATGTAGGCCAGACCTCTTGTACACTAAAACAAAGAATTGCCCTTCATATCAGTGATATAAAGTGCCAGCGAGCTCAAAGTGCTTTATACAAACAGAAGATACTTCATACTACAGCACATTTTGTGTTTGTGGGCTTAGATATGGTAGTTATGCAAGACAACAATGTTTCACTTAAACATAAAATATTAAATGATAAGGAACATCGGTGGATTGTGAATTTGGGGGCCCTTTTTAAACCTGGTTTAAATGACCAATGGTAATTACACTCAAGTATATCATATAGATGTATAGAAACAAGTCATATAGCTTTTTTACGTATTAAATTAAAGTGGGGTTAGTTCAAAATAGATTTAACACACTACTAATGTTGATACAATATTATAATTTACCAACCATATGTTATAGATCTCAATATATAGGCATTGGGAATATAATGCTGGTATATATATGAAGGGGGTTTTATACAAGAACTTTTTCATATGCACTATAGTATAAGCCTGTATATACATTCTATATATGTGTGTGTGTATATTTGTATATGGGTGTGTACTTCATACACACTCTGTGTGAGTGTATGCATGTGTACATGTATGTATATATGTGTATGTATATATATATATATATATATATATATATATATATATATATATATATATATATATATATAGATATGCATTTATATGTGTATGTATGTGTATATATGTATATATGTATATTTTTTTTATATTTTCTATACATTGGTTGGGTAGTATTTGGTTATATAATGACATGGGTTTCCATTTTGCATTTATGACTCTGTATTTTGTTCCATAAAGCCCCTGTTGAGTGCTGTTTGTTTGGGTTTTTATGGGTTCTTGTGGTGTTGTACAATAGGTTTTGTTTAATTAATTTTGATTGAGTTTGGGGGAGTGTGTGTGTGTATACATATGTTTAGATGTATAATTATTAGTTTATTTGTGTCAGTATTGAAATTACTGGGGAACTGTGTTGAATTATATTATTAGTGTCTGCACCTTTAAATATTTGCTGCTTGTGCCTGTACTTTTTCAATATTTAAATCTGGGTTTCTGCCTTTGAAATCACACACTGATGACGCTTTAGGCGAAACCGGTCACCGGTCTGTGTTATTGATGCAGGCAATGCTTTAATTAAACTTCTCTTTACCATGGCTGTTCCATTTGTTTTATTTCACTTGGAGTGCTGAAGAACTGTTGGGTATCTATCTATCTATCTATCTATATATATATATATATATATATATATATATATATATATTTATACACACACACACACACACACACACACACACACACACACACACACACACACACACACACACAAAACACACACATGGATGCATTACTTTGAGCTTTTCTTCCCTGCAGCTTAACTTCTTTGGACTGTGTCTTGCCTCTTCACCCCAAACAGTCACTGCATCATTGCACAATACACTGATAACTGCTGATAATATTACCTTGCCCTTCTGTGCTCACTCAGTCATAACATGCTTGTCCTTCAGCTCCACCTCTAGCTCTTCCTCAAGGTATAGGCCTATTATTATGCTACACTAATGCACCCATTTACTTATTTATTTTATCTGAAGTTTAACTGAATTAGAGTTTTGTACCAGTCCTTGAATCTAGCTTGTTAACTTGATTTGATGACTGGTACAAAACCCTTTTCAGCATCACTCCAGGCCATAAGTAGCACAAACATACCTCTCAACATGGAAACATCAAAAATCTTGACAAAGGCCCACAAAAAGTAGGTACAAGTGGCCAAAAACCTGGACATTGATTAACATAACATTTGCATATGCAATCATATAACCCTGCCCATGCCAATGGAAGTGTGGGATATCAACATGGAGATTGAAGTCATTAAACTATAGTGAATAATGGGAGACATTTGAATTTCAGACTTCATATCCCTCAGAAAATACAAAATAATGCAAAACCTGTTATTCTGCAAATTATATTTAAAATCTGTTGTCAGCAAAGCAATATACACCATCTTCCAGGGTTTTAAAGCACATAATAATTAAATATAAACAATCATAACCATACTCTATGGGTGAAGTGAAGTCCACATAAAAGAAGTACAATGACCACAGATTAGCTACACTGTATATGCAATTTATGTGAAGTTCTAAGGAGCAGTAATTATTCCAAATACAGAAGTCGGCATTTTCCAGAAAAGTAATTCAGTTCCTCTAATTACTAAGTGATCTCCCGAATTAACACCTATGTTTCATGTAATTAATCTTGTACCTGCCAATGCTGAAGGAAAAGACATACACTTTTTTTACTTATGTACTGCAGTGCATAAGACTGCTTTAAGTACCTGTGAGTTTCAGGAGTCAAGGTAGCTAAACAAGGAATTTGGATTTACAGCAATCTTCTTTCAGCTGGCTCAGACATATTCTCAGACTAGCTGTTAGAGCAACAACACACCAAGATTCAAAGTTAAAACCACAATATTTAAAATGTATTCATAATCATAGCAGGATTAAAACCGTTTCGCAACTTTGGGTTGATGATTCAGACATACTACTCTGCAGCTATAAGCCTTCAAACATGCTGAAAATGGCAATGAAACAGAAAGGCGATAGGGAACAGGGATGACTCCACAAGTACTTAAGGTTACTCTCTTCAAATAACTGTCTACAGTGAAGTCGGTTACCGTTACAGTCATTATAGAGCCACATTCGCTAACTTGCCTGAACCACTCTAGTGCTTTTCAAGAAGGCCACCAGTACATTCTGTGTAACAAAATTCTGCACAAGACAACTTGCAGCAGTTTTATTATGGCTATTTTTTTTTATTTTAATAAATTACTTAAAACATATTTTCTTACCTTCTCTTTTAGTAGTCCAAAAATGTGCGCACTTTTTCTTTAAAAATAAAATGCAATATATTGCATTTACAGCAAGATTATTCTAACTGTAGAGCAGACAACAGTGGGTGATGATGTGAATGTCAACAACTGGTTAAAGTTACTGTTTCAAAAATGTCCCTCCGCCATTGGTGTTTACTGATCTTTCTTTGCAGGTGAGGCATTTCATTCCTCCGAAATCTGAAGGTTTTGTTCCTGCCTGGGCCACTAAGTGCCAGTCAAAACCTTCCTCGTTTAGTGCAGAATCACTTTAAGAATACCAGAAGTTCATGTGTGGTGGTAATAATGATTTCCCCTGATGTGAGTTTGAGCCCAGTGGGCCTAAACTATTGTCTGGTAGTTATTGCAAAGAATTAAGTTGCTGAGCTGTTAACAATTCAACCTACATTTAACTACTGTGTGACTGCAAGTCACTTTATCAGACAGTGCTTTGAGGCTACAAAGAATTTGGGCTGGTCTCCTTAATGGTCTTCTGGATCACATACCTAATAACTAACCATGATGAATATGATTCAGTATTATTTACTATAGATGGGCGGCACAGTGGATAGTGTTGTTTCCTGGTTCGATTCTCAGTTGGGGAAGCCTTCTGTGTGGAGTCTGCCTGTCCTCCCTGTGTTCCTGTGGGTTATCTCCAGGTGCTCTGGTTTGGTGAATCCTAACTTGGCCCTAAGTGGTACTGTGTGTGTTCGAGTGGGTGGTGTGGCAGAATTACTGATGTAAACCATGGCTCTAGATTATTGTCACTGTCGAAGTGATGACACCCTGATCCCATGTGCAGGAATGGGAAAAGGGGTTGTAGATGGATAGATTATTTATACAGATGCCTGTTAAAAAACATAAGATAGACCCTCAAAATGAGGCGCACTCATAATTAACTGAGAAATATTGGCTGTTCTAAAAAACGTTGATTAAACCTAACAAAACAAAGCAGCAGAAAATTAAGAGCATCTAGGCTTATGTATGTGCAACTTTGAGGAAGCATTACTGTTACAAAGTAAAAGTAATATTAATTGTTTTTCTTGTCCTTTCCTACCTCTTAATTCTGGCTTTATTCATCTGTCACCTCTATATGCATTGAGCACCCAAACCAAAGTGTTTTCCCTTAGCTGACGGAACTTTTCGTTTGTTTGCAAATGCAGTACAACAGCATGAAGTAATGAGTCTGCACAGTAATGAACTGTGAGGAAGAATAATAGATGAGCAGTGCAGACTAGGAAGTAATGGGCAAAGAGAGCTATTAAACTGCACCCTGTGGAGAAATGGAAGAATATTAAAAACAAATATGTCTAGAAGAGCGAAGGAAGAGTGTAAGTGGTTCTACACATCATGATCACAGATCATAACATGCATGAGAAAGGCTACACAGTGTAAAAAGTCACTAGAAAGGTTAAAAAGGGTCAATCCAACCAGTTGGGAAGGGGTAGTAGTGATGACTGATGAGATGTAAGTGACTGAGGAGTGGAATATAACTGCATTAGAATTTCTGAAAGCTAAACTTGCATATGCTAGGTTGTTTTTGACTTACTGGCAGGACAGACACTGCAGCTGCAAAATGTGAGCAGGGAGCATAACTTTCTGTCACATGATATGGTTTTGGGAACTCCCAATTTACAGAGATCTTATTAACATAGTAGTGTTGTCTTGAGAATCAACTGTAGCCCAAGTACCCATTGTTCATCATGCTTTAGTTTTAGCGATACTATCTTCAAAATATTTTGTAGTTTCTCTTGTCTGATAGTTTTGTGTGTGTGTGTGTGTGTGTGTGTGTGTGTGTGTGTGTGTGTGTGTGTGTGTGTGTGTGTGTGTGTGTGTGTGTGTGTGTACGCACATACTGGGGGTTGCAGTGGTGCAAGTTAAATACAACACTTTGTAGCTGATGTTAATAATGGGTGATTTTGTACCACTTTTACAGTCAGGTGCCATGCCTAAGGAAGTTTCACTTCAAAAATTGTGAATTAAAGAGGCCACTGGGTAATTCAGTGGTACCCCATTATTTTGCCCTCAAAATCAGTAAATACCAAGGAATTTGGTACGGCTGAGAGGTATAACACAAAACATATTGGAAATATACTGTGTAAACAGACCGTAATATATATGTTGGCACACATATTCAATACAGCGTTTACCAAGTTAAATATATCACTGTAAGCAGTAATAAAAGCTAACTTTCTAAGATTTGCAAAGATATAATATAAAAAACATTTACAAGAATATTATTGTTTTCAACAAGTTAAGTTAGCAACAACACTTGTTAGAATGTCTAATGGTAATGCTTGCATGGGTAAATGAAGTTAACCATTGTCTTTAAACACCATTTGTGTTCATGTTTAATGTGTTCCTTTAGTTATTTCTTAACCTGAAAGAACTCTTGTAAGGAAGTAATTTGAATATGAAGGCTATTCCATGAGGCAGATGCAAGCCTGAATAAAGTTTTTAAATACAGATGATCAGGGAGATGATTTTTATTACATAACGCTGCAATAGATTTTATGCTAAAAATGTTCATTTTGTTTTTCGTGGGCTCCTGCATCTAACTGTCTGTATGTCTTATTTTCTAATACCTGATACTCAGTAACACTTGCTGTCTCCTCCCACCTTTTTTCTAGAAACACCAACCATCAAACTCAAGCACAAGACACTTCTTTTACATAAAAAAATATCAAAGAATCATCTCTATTAGAACAGGAGTAAGAACAAGCCAGAATTGGCACAGTGTAGTTGCAACTACATTCCCTTGATGCTCATAGGTAGCATTTTAATTTTAAGTTCTGAGCTAGGCTGTGTTCCAATCAGTTTTTGAAATGGGAGAGTCTGTCACACTGTTTTTCTTTTAATGGGGACATTAAGTAACCAGTGTTATTTCTGTAACATTCCCCTTGGCAGTCCCTTACATGTTATATCTGTTTCACCTTACATGACTCTTCATGAAGTGATGAACTGCTCTAGGATAGCACACTGTCATAGGTGAGCTACCTTTGCCCTGGAAAATGATGTTTGGACAACTTTTCATTTTTAATTAACATTTTTGGCAATAGTTTGTTTTTAGAAGCCTTTAAGCCTTTTTTGTTGCTTCTTTCATTTACCTGCTCTTCATCCTGCAAACATTGGATTTAGTAGCACTCCCTTGCCAGCTGAACATCTGAGCTGTGCATGAATGCAGGCATTGATTTCCAGAACGTACACTGTTTGTGCCTGTTTTGCTACCCGCCTGCTCCAGATGTGCTTCTTTTTACAATTACATAAGCCACACCTCTGAACACCCCTCTACAATTAAAATACACCCTAAAAGGGACATGTCACAAACTACTTACATTTCCTTACAAAAATAACTTCCACACTTAGTATACACAAAGTAAAACATTCTTACAGCTTACCATCTTTCTCATTTCATTTACCTGCTACCAGAAAACCATTTATTATACCAACTACAACCATTTCCCTACCAACTCTCAATATGCAAAATCTTTAGTTCCAATCATTGCTGGAAAACAAAAACTTAACTGTACCCAGCATTAGAAATTAAGACTACTAGAGTTCAATATAGTCTGGCAATAAAAAAATACAGATCTATTATCAAAACTTGTCTTAAAACTTTCTAACTACTCTCCATCCACTTCTATACACATTTTACTATGTGGAGACATAGAAACTAACTGAGGCTCTACCTACTACAACTCTCAATTCATCTGTTCACTCAACAGTATAACAATGTGCAATCGAAATGGTATGGGGTATTTGCAGTACATTATAGAACTCCACTCCTGGAGAGAACATCAAAATCCTGGCATCTTAACTGTTTTGGAAACCTGGCTGAAACCCCACTTAAGAGATGAAGAAATTCTGCTCCCAGACTTGACAGACAAATAAGATAAGGTGGCGGTGCATGTGTTATATTCTTTAATCCACTTACCACTCTAAGATCTACATTGCCACACTATATTCCTCCACAACCAAAGTCAAAAACATAATAAAATCATACAAACCATCTTACTACCATACATTAGTTAAGAATAACCAATACAACCAGAAACATTACTGGTCTCACATTAACAAACTACTTAAAACACCCTCTCCCTAATAAAACTGACTCTAGCATTGGCTCTGTCATTAACTCAGCTACTTCAGTATCCCTAACCTCACTAATAACCCCACTTCTGGCGCTGCTTCCCACCAGCACAGCCAGTACAAAGAGATTGTTACAAAAGCTAAATTCCACTGCCCTGGATCCTGACCATCTTCCCTCTGAATATCTTAAATTAGCCTCTAAAGCTATAGCCTACCCAGTGACCATTTGAATTAACTGATCCATCACTGAACTATTCATTCCAAACCTCTGGAAAAAATCTTACATAACACCAAGCCGCAAAGGTAGAACCCATAATAACCTATCCTAAAACAATCTACTGTTTCCTGCTCTGCATAGTTTTCATCTAGAATATAGTACAGAAACTGCCCTCCTATCCTTCTTAAACTACAACTATCAAACTAAAAACAGTGATGCCTTTACAATTGCCTTGTTCTTAGACTTATCCAGGGTCTTTGATATTGTATTCCATCCACTTCTGTTACATCGACTAATTAAAGTGAACCTTAGTACCAATACTGTAACTTGTTTTTTCAATGATCTTAAGCAATGATCTTAAGCAAATTAGCTAGGCTTAAAATGTCCTGCTATGGCAGCTAGCCTAGAACTTACCTATGAACCTATTTGTTTTCACTGGGAGTAACCCCACAGTCTGGACTATCTTTTTACCTAAATATCAGTCTATGGCTAGGATATGCTTGTCATGGCATATGAATGAAACCCCATATGTCTGCAAAGGTTTCAAAGTCTTTAGACTTGTAATTTGGCCTGTGATTTGACACAGTTTTCTCTGGAATATCATGTCTGCAAAATTTAGCTTCCATGTTCAAAAAGACTGCAGAAGACATTTTAGAATCAGCTATTCTAATCTGGGCTAGGCTTATAAAGGCCCCAGGGCCATTAGCCTAGTACACACCTATGAACTGTACCAAAGTTGTCCATTGGTCTTAATCACTCTCAGACTTCCTTCCAATCAGCATGGGTTTTCCACAGGGATCAATCCTAGGTTTAATCCTGTTTACCATCTTTGTCAATAAAATGCAAACCGTCATTCCCATTGCATCACTAATACAGTTTACTGACTAGTCATTATTAATCTGCTAAACTAACCAATTTAATGATCTCCAAATCTTCCAGGCAAAACATCTAGGAGTAATCTCAGATCACAAATTATATTTCGATAAACACATAGATTATGTAACCTCAGCACCGAATAAGAAGTTGGGTAGGTTATATAAATACAAGCCTTACTTAACAAGGATTACCCAGCTCAAGACAACCCAAACTTTTCTCCCTCCCACTTTACTGCACTCTTTCTCCATTCTAAGGAATAATCCTAAAACTCACCTTCACCAGTTAGAAATGACACACAACAAAGTTGCCAAACTTGTATGTAACTTTACAAGCCAAATTCATCCCTGTATTGCTCTCAGAAACATTGACTTCAACACTTAATTACACTAAGCCAACTAAAAAACACACATAAAATATTCTATAAACCTTATAGATGTCCATTCTTAACTAAGTTAAGTGTCCATACAAACTCCCAACACAAACCTCCACTCTCAAACTCACTACCTTCTGCTGTTATCTAGATCAAATAATCATATGGTGACTCGTTTAACAGCACCTACATTACCAAACTATGCAATGCTATTCTACTTGATCTCAGAAATGAAACTAACCAAAAAAAAAAATGTTAAAACATACCTTCAAACAAAATGGTCTTGCCCCTGTCTGAAGTCGCACATTACTTAAAACACGATTTCGTTTCTCATGTCTGCTTCTTACATTTTGTCACACTCTTGCTGGCTCTTCCCATTTTCTCTTGTAATAAATCACGTTGCATGCTGACCTACTCTTTCATATTCTCCTCCTTAGTTACCCTTAATTTAATTCCCATGCTTATTTATTTCTTTAACCTAGCCTTTATAATTCTTTCCACCAAACAATCTTTACATGTAAATAATCTTGTTGATCTAATGTCATTGTTTTATGTACACTTTGTTAACTAGACAATTTTGGAACTTTTCTCCTTTGGCTTCCACTGCAAATAGACTCTGCTCAGTCAGTCTAGTCTGGTTAACAAACCTAAAATAAATAACTAAATAGAAGCTTGACACCTGTACTACTACTATGTGAGAAAAGGAGAAATTTTTACTACTCTGCTTTAATGGCTTATGTAAGTTTGAATATATTTTAAAAACATTTGTAGAACTTTCCAGTCCTACTGCCATGCTTAATATTTTTTTCACCTTTGTGCATTTTTTACAATTATTACTATACAATAAGCACTGAACCTTTTCACCCATATCTGTCCTGTAAAATGTCATTGGACGCAAAGGTCTGTGTGTTTTATCTGTTAAAGTGCAATAAATACTCCCTTCTGTATGTCAGCTGCTAATATATTCTCTGTAGTAATAAACAGAATCTAAATGTTGTGTGTGTGCGTGTGTGTGTGTGTGTGTGTGTGTGTGTGTGTGTGTGTGTGTGTGTGTGTGTGTGTGTGTGTGTGTGTGTGTGTGTGTGTGTGTGTGTGTGTGTGTGTGTGTGTATGTGCAGAAGCGCATGTGTCTATCTCCATGAATCTGTGTGAGTGTGTGTGAACGTGTATGTGTGTATATCTCTCTCTCTCTCTATATATATATATATAGATATAGATATAGATATAGATATAGATATAGATATAGATATATAGACATAGATGTGGGTGTGGGTGTGTGTGTGTGAGTGGGTGTGTGTGTGTCTGAGTGTGTGTGTGTCTGAGTGTGTGTGTGTGTGTGTGTGTGTGTGTGTGTGTGTGTGTGTGTGTGTGTGTGTGTGTGTGTGTGTGTGTGTGTGTGTGTGTGTGTGTGTGTGTGTGTGTGTGTGTGTGTGTGTGTGTGTGTGTGTGTGTGTTTGTGTTTTTTGGAGGTATCTTGCTTTGATTTGCAACAGACTAATAAAGTAGGATTCACAAAGGTGCTGTTAAATGAACACCTACACTGCATCAAATTCTGTTTCAATATTAGAAACAATCTCCATACTCCTATGTGAGAAACAGTACCCACAGATCTCTACTTTTTATAATCATCTGACAGATTTCCACAGTGTTTGAAAGTAAGAAACCTACTTTAACAATGATCTCATAATGAGAGAGAAGCTCCAAGAGTATTTTTTTGATATGCAGTTGAATCTTATGGACAAATTAGTATATCAAAGCAGTCCCATTTACTGAATCATACTGCTTGTTGTGTTTGTTATTATGTATTTCAACCACAAATGGCAGTAATGCCGTGTGTTCTCCCTCAGCTACTTAAAATAGTCATGTTTCTTCATCACATCTTTTTGGTTTACTGCACTTTTGAATATATGGATTTTTTCCTCCTCCAAGGTTTTTTTAATTCAAGTCATTAATTTAAGAATCACTGCTTTCATTTGTTAAGGTGAGGAGACAAATCCTTCCACCAAGATTTATGGCTCCCTATTGAAATGTCAGCACTTGAAATCCCAAGTGCCAACACAGTGAAAAAAATGAAAGTGCAGGAGATAAGTGAATCTCAAACATTGCCGTTCTCCTCTTAACTTCTTTTTTTGCAGGGGAGCAAGTCTCCCACACCTCAAACCTATTTATAACAACTCAGACATGTATATAGTTACATTATACAACTGCTGAAGCCTGTCTTCTATCGTGCTGCACCTACATAAAATCAGAACAGTTTTGCCATGATTTCAGAAAGATCTTGTTTGCATGAATGTGGTGGTGGTAGTGCAGTTTAGAGCTCAATACATTTATGTCTCATTAAAAATATAAGTCACTCTACACATGTGGAGAACATACTGAAAACAAAATATTTCATCAGTTATTCTCAGATTTTAATACTTTAGTTTAGCATCTTTTTCTTATTTTTACATTTCATTATTCAAAAGTTGTGCTTTATAACACTGAATGTAACATTTTGTTGTTCACACTGTATTTTTAAAATGAAATTGAAAAAGATGTAAACTTACATGTATTTACTAGAAACAGTGACAGCTGAAACTTGTAACTTATCTCACCAGTTTTTGGGGGGTAAACAATGATTTTAGTTAAGCCTTATCACCTGAGAGCTTCCTGACTTGATGGACAACAACTTCATGATGCCTTCAATTTATATGTATATCATCTCTAATTGTATAAGGATTGAATGGCACTTTGTCGAAATGAGATTCAACTAACCTCCTTCTGATGCGAATCCAGTTCGATGAAAGCAGTCTAATTTCAAAATAAGCTTTCAAACTGTTTCTTATGGACAAGCAGAACTTCCCACACCTCTCTTGAAGGCAAATAATTATTCCTTCTGTGTGTTCCTCCTAACTTATATGACCAATTCAAAATTGTCTGCATTTTGATGAAAGGCACATTTTGCCAGCTGCAAAAATGTCAGACAGTAGAATGAAACAGCAACATGCATGTTGGATATTTGCAGAAAGTAATGCACAATTGCCAGGTTGAAGACAATAACATAGTAATGTAACCTTTTACAGAAGTCTGCAGTGTTAAAATTAATCAAATAAAAATAATAAAATCTGAAATATTAATATCAGTATTAAATATTAATATTAATGCTAATATGTAAAAATAATTATGAAACATTGACTTCAACCATGATGTGAAAACAGTCTTCAGGAAAGACGACTGCATTCACTGAACTAGTTGTGTTGAATTATGATTTTATGGTTATCCTTTTGATGAATCATATGACTACATTTTACGGGCTATGTTCTTCTCATAGCATATGGATGGTATGATTGACAAAGCAACTTTTTGCTCCATGTGCCTTTTTGTTTGTATTTTAGACAATAGCTTAGCCTTCGTAGACATATGATGTACTTAAGAATAACTCAGGACCATTATAGTTTGACAAATTGAGAAGTTACTCATTAATTTGCATTAGGGAATGGGCAACCTGTAGATCAGCACCTTGACTTGAGAATGAACATTCTCCAGCAGGGTGTTAATCTACACATAATGCCCACTGAAAAACTAGCCCACTGGTTCCCAGCAGCATATCAAGCTGCTGTGGAGCTCGAACTGAAAAAAAAAATCTAACGGCTGACATTATTTTATGCTTGCTAAGCAGTACTTTTACTGTTTAACGAGTGTAAAAAAAAAAAAAGAGTAAAATAAAAAATGTGTGTGTGTGTGTGTGTGTGTGTGTGTGTGTGTGTGTGTGTGTGTGTGTGTGTGTGTGTGTGTGTGTGTCTGTCTGTGTGTGTGTGTATGTATGTATGTGTGTTTACATTGCTGTCTGCCTGTATGAGTAAATGCATGCATGAAAGCAGAAGAGACTGTGTGTGTGTGTGTGTGTGTGTGTGTGTGTGTGTGTGTGTGTGTGTGTGTGTGTGTGTGAGAAAGTGAAGAGTAAGAGCAATTGGGTGATCCCTGGCAGCATCACATAAGACGTTTGCATACCTCTCATACCTCTCAACCTCTCGGCACAAAAAATTTGGACAGAGCTACAAATAACGGGGAAACAAAAGACCAAATATAGGGATGGATTTTAAATATTGGTCTTAAAAACTTAGAAAGTTGCTAGAATAACAGCATTTCCATTAGCATGTATTTTCTGAAGAATATTAAGTCTGCCACTCAAATGTCTGTCATTACTTAATGAATTTGATTCCCAGTGATTTCACAGAACACTACAAATGTAATGAGTAATGGACCAACCATATGAGCCAGAAATCTGGATATTCTGCAAAAATCTGGACAGTGGAGAGGTATGCTCTTAACTCTTAGCTCAAAATAACTGGATAAGCCTAAAATAAAGGGGGGACAAAGGCCTATGGTGTTGCACCTCAGAACACCCCTGGACAGGTGTTATTTCCACACAAAGTTTGCAGACAGTTGCAAGTTGGGAGCTATTATTAACTCCCCAAGTGATGTTGACATCCTACAGAATGGCCTCACTGTGACCAATGACTGGTGTCAGAACCATGGCCTTAAGCTCAATGCCAAAAAATGTGTCGTCATCCCCTTTGGGAAAAACCCAGTTCCCATGAATTACCACATTGATGGTAGTCCACTGAACACAGAAGACGTTATAAGAGATCTGGAAACACAGGTTGACAGCAACCTCTCTTTTGATCACTACATTGCCACTTTGGTCAGAAAGTCCTTCTATCTGGCACATCTCATTACTAAGGGTTTTGCATCCAGGAAGAAAGAGATCATTGTCTCCCTCTACTCTTCCCTCATTAGGCCAGTCATCGAGTACAATGCCCCATTTGGCGTGTACCTCACTAGACACCTGCAACAACTGGAGAGGCCACAAAAGTACCTCACAAAGAGGATCCTAGGCCTTAAACACTTGTCCTATATGGACAGACTAAAAAAACTCCAACTATTATCTGTCTCATATCGCCTACTTAGAGGTGATCTCTGCTTGACTTACAAAGTCATGTCTGACCCAGCTCTGTTAGAAATGCTACATCTAAAGAAATCCCAATCCTTCCACACCACACACTCCAGAGACCTCAACCTCATTACCACAATTAACAGAACATGCTGGAGGGACAGGTGCATAACCCAGAGACTGCCCATGCTATGAAACAGACTGCCTATACATGTCAAGCAGAGCACCTCACTGACCCTTTTCAAGAAAAATCTTGATGAGTGGATGGGAAACAGAAAATTCACCCCGAAGGTAACACCAGTGGCTCTACTCAACAGAGGCACTGGGAACTAAGGTCGGCTGGAACTATGCCAGGGTAATCCTATGGCTAGGCTTGTAAAGGCCCCAGGGCCATTAGCTTAGTACACACCTGTGAACCTATGAATAACACACACCCTGTCAGACATTATTGCTTGCTTAATATGGTATTTAAACTATTGAACCAGTGGCATACAAGAAAGCTTTTTTTTCAGATTCATTAGGGTGTGACTGAAATCTAAATAAAAAACAACTTATCTAGTCATACAAGTAAACAACCAAATATTTATTTTATCCTTGTATTTTCATTTGCTCTCCAGGGTACAACACACTTTCAGCCCTGAGATAAAATGATGCACTCACACTGAATAACAAATTGTAGAATTAGTTATAAGTGAACATGGTGGAAACTGGTATAGAAGTTGGACAAAAGAGGTGCTTTGAATCTACTGCAGTTACATACAATGTATACAGAGAAGTGCATGGAAAGGATAGGAAGATCATCGAAAAGGTAGATGTGAGGGTGGTGGTGTGAAGAAGAGAGAGAGAGTTAGAGAGAGAGAGATGGGGAAAGAGGGAAGAGAAGGAAATGGAGTAAAGAGGAAAAGGAGGGGTAGGGAATTGAGATTTGTACAAACTGGGAGCTAAATGGATAAGAGGAGGGAGGGATGTGAGTGTTACTTGTGGGGGTGGTATAGTGACGATGTGCAGAGAAGTGCATTAGTCAGTGAGGCTGACTAGTTGGAAAGAGTGCAGAGGTTTAAGTGTTACCTCTATTATGGTAGCACTTACACAGTATTACTTCGAATAAAATGATTTGATTTCGGAGAGAAACATTGGAAATTTGGTAGTGGATTTCTATGCATTGTTACAGAAGTCATACTTTTGAAATGAGCATGGAGAAGAGGATTATGACATTACACTTTCCAATATTTACAAGTTAAATGGGATGTGGAATTATGTTTTTAGAGACAGCAGGGTAATCAGAAGTGAGTGGCCTGTTATGACTCCCTGTGATTTAGTTCTTCCTTAATTTCTGGAATGTTCTTCTAAAGAAAAATATGAAAACAAAGATGTTCTTCATATTGTTCACTGCTTTAGTAGCCTTAACTATACAGGGTTATATCCTGTCCAGGATATAACAGTCAGTCAGATTCCAAAGCTTCATGGCTTCTTCCATGCACCCAAACTGTCAAGCAACTTGAGATAAGCTGATTAAAAGAGATGTTTGGGTGCAAAACACTTCTGAGCTTTACTGTCTCTGAAAAGTATGCTCCTCTGAGATTTTTGAGGATTGTCGGTCAGTATGTGCTTTCCTTTGCTTGGCAGTTAAGTTCCATTTGGGGAGAAAACCTTCCATTTTCTTATATTTACTGATGTTTTATTACTTTCTTTTTCAGGAAAGTTGTGTTTTGATGGACTGTGTCAAGACAGTAACATACCTTTAAATGGAGCACTCATTTTTCCTGTCAGTTTTAAAGTAGTGTAAACTAACTGATAGCATATATTCTATGGAGAAATTGTGTTTAATTTTCCATTGTGGGGCTTTCATTGTGTTTGAAAGTACTTTTTACTGTGTTTTTTTTTTCCTGTCAAAAAGTAACTTTTCTGGACTAGTAGTTTTACTGGCATGTGCTGCTTGTCTTCTCTGGGAAAGAGGCATCATTGTTGGTTTGATCATGGAACAGATTTCCCATCCCATGGTCAGTCCTTCTTCAAGCCACAAAAACCCCCCAAAAGTTAAGCAAACAGCCTTTTCCACCACAACAGTCTAGCGGTTTACCTCAGCTGTAGGTGGGTGACTCTGCTGCGGCCATTTGTTGTACTTCAGACAATTCATCTTCTACCCTGAATTCCTCTGGTATAGCACCTACAGCCACTATGGACTGGACATTAAGCCACGTCATCTGCAGCTGTTGGGAGTCCCCTCAGTGGGCAAGGGAGGGACACTCTAGTCAGTCCTTGGAGAAAGAACAGGGAAGGTTTCCCTGTTATATTGGAATGCTGTGCCCAACCCTGGGGAAGCAGTGGCTGATATTAGTAATACAGTTGGCCTTATTTTTCCTGTCAAAAAGAAACAGAAAGCCAAGCATGTATCTACTCCTCCTCAAATTTCTTTGGATAGTAGTAGTTTACTGGGACTGGCTCAGGGTTTAATTCAGGCAATTGATCCTTCTTGCAGGGTAGTTTCTGGTAAAGGAAAGAAGGATGTACATTTTTCTGAAGAGATTCAAGATTCTGAATCTGAACAAGAAAATGCTGAGACAGATTCAGGGTTTTGTCCTCAGATTTTAGATTTAGACTCAGAGGAGAGCTCATTTTCTGATTTTTCCTGTGGGGTGTTCTCTTTCTTAGAGACTACTACTAGAATGTCACAGAGTGGGAGAACACTGAGGTTTCTCGGTCCCTCAAAAAATGCTGAGTTGTTACAGAAGGATTTTCCAGAATCAATACCCATTCCTGCTGTTCTGTCCTGTCTTCTTCTTTAGAGGATGTTTGTCTTACTAACTGCAATTTCCTGATACTCAGGCAGCTGTCCCTAAAAAGGCAGATATGATGCATAAAGTTCCTCAGTCTTTTAAATGTTTGTATACTAATCCCAAACCTGACCCAGTAGCTATAGCCTTAGTTGATTCCACTGCTGCTAAGCAGTTAGTTAAATCAGATCCTGCTCTTTCTAACAAGAATGGGAATTTGTATTTTTAGGTATGGGGAAAAGTATATACTTCTGCAGCTTTAATTTTTAGAATTTGGAATTGTCAGGTTCAATGTTAAAGTTTGTTCTGACATATTGTGAAAGCATGTTTTATGTACAATTTCTTCTTGTGAAGAAAAAACTGCTTTAAATAACTTAGTTTCTTCTGTTGCATAGGTCACTACTCATTGTTTGCAGTGTTTGTATAACTCTGTTGATACTTCTTCCAGGGCCATGGCCACTGGTATTGTTTTAAGGAGGTTTACTTGGCTGCATTCACAGAACCTTCCAGATGATTAAAAATATGATTTTAAATTCTTCCCTAGATATGGATTTAGTGTTTGCCCCTTCTGTTGCTAAGGTAGTCAAAAAATGTGATGAAAGGGGCAAGCTAATCCAGGGAATCTCTAAGATTTTTCATCTCTCCTTATCCAAATTGTTTAAGCGATTTTCTTCTCATTCTTCCAATTTTGGTAAAAAATGGAATAAACAGTCTCAACAGAATTCAGGTAAACATATATGTAGGAAAAAGTGGCAAGGGGATTCCAAAAAGAAGTCTCAAACTTCCCAAAAGCATGGGCAGTCCAACAAGTTTGAATGACTATTTAAGAGAACTTTTGAGCCCCTCCCCACTCACACTCTAGTTCTCTCCCAGAAAGTATGATTCTCCCTTATTCTCTTTAGCAACAGATTGTTTTAGACAAATGGTCTCTAAAAATCATTCAACAAAGTTACAGATGGCAGTGGGAGGAAACTTATCCTTTCCATGGGGTCATTCCTCATCTTGCAGATCAGACTCTTTTGTTTCCTCCTGTTCTTCAGTACATGCTGTCCCAAAAAGTGATAGAACCAGTTACTCCTTCTTAAGTGGAGAAGGGGTTTTATTCAAGGATGCTCGTAGTGCAGAAAGGAAAGAAAATTCTTGGAGTCCAGTTCTGGATCTTTCTTTCCTAAACCTGTTTGTGATAGTGCTCGAGTTCAAAATGATGTCACTTCATAGCCTGTTAACTCCTCTTCCTCTTCCAAGTTTCCTGGTAACACTAGACTTAAAAGATGCTTATCATCACATCGCTATTCACCCAGACTTCAGGTGTTTCTTAAGGGCTATCCACTGCACCAAGATTGTTCACAAAGTGTCTGGCTCCAATTATAGCTCATTCTAGGCTGCAGCATATCCACATTTGTCTATATTTAGATGACTTGCTTATCTCAAAATGTCAGGAATATTTTTCTTGGATGAGAGATATCTTACACAAGCTGGGATTCCAAGAGAACATTCAAAAGTCTTTTTTGACTCCCTCACACAGGATTGCCCTCCTTGGATGTCAACTAAGCACTTCCAGTCAAAGAGCTTTTCTTCCATAAGAAAAAAAAGAGATCTTTATATAGATCTATTTCAATTGGAGAGCTTGCCTACAGCTGTCTCCAGTGAATGGAAAGTCACTTACACAGATGAAATACCACATAATTCTCCTTTTGCATGCAAAGGCATATGGAACCTCAAAGCTTGTGGTAATTTACTAATCTAAACAAGAAACAGAAAGCTAGTAAAACAAAGTCCTTTCCCATAGCTGATTGTTCTTATCCCTTTTACCCTCAGCTTTAGCTAAATATAGGCGTAAGTTTATCACTGCAGAGCAGTCAAACAGGGCAAGGAGAGTAGCTGGGGGTGAGGTGGGGTAGGGTGGGGGGTTATGCCTGATGTACCAATGACTTACATAATGTGAGGACTGGCACAGTGGCACAAAAAAAGAATTTTAACATGGCATTTTATATAAGAATGGAAGGTGACTGACAGTGTCACTTCCAGTTGCATTCTCATGGATATACATATGGAGGAGATGAAAGGGTAGGCATTTACATTTTTATTGTGTTTAATTGCATAGGCTTATACTCAACTGATTATCCTTGTTAACATTTTACAGGAGATATGTCAATGCAGTGATGTGATAAGTGAACAAACACAAAAAATGAAAGCAAATTCAATAATACCCTTATTTAATTTTGTATATAATACTGAAATCCAAATTGTATATTACACGGGTGATATCCACAACTTAGTTACTGCTGATCACTAGGCAGCTGCATTGAAAAATAATTATGTTCTACTTTAGAAAGTATATATGTTATGTATTTCATTTTTTTTTTTAATTTTCATCATTATGAATTATTAACTAAGTAAGGCACATTTCTATCACTTGTTTTGCAGAATTTGAAGTGCATAGTTACACACTTAGGAGGTATGAAAGGAATGACAATAGCTGAATGAAAGTGCATGTGGTCAGTTTGTTTTTTAATATGACTAGTGCAGAAATCACTCAGAATATACTTAAAAAAACAGACATCCTGTGGCAAAACAGAACTTTAATTCAATGACTTGTAAGTTGATGAAATGAAACTTGTTTAAGAACATTCCCCTGAATGCCACTTATTGAAAAGCCAAATCCCTTACAAGAAACATGAGTGAGGGAAGCAAGGAAACTCCTCCTCACCTTAAATATATAGAGCTTCATCCATACTCTTCTATTACTGAAATAAAGTCCATTGGCACCATGAGCTGTAAAGTGATTTTTCTTTCAGCACTTTGGCTTTTAGTGACTTTTTTTATTTAGAAAAAAAAGTAATTTGGTAGGTAAACTTTACTTTGCAGGTACTCACATTACTACTTTAATAATGCTACTCGCAAGTCATCTTTAGAGTCTCTAATAATTCATTATTCAAATGACTGAACATGTCATTTAATTGGTATCTAATATGCATAACATACTTTCTAGAAAACAGTAAGAATGCCTTTAATATTACAAAGAAAATCAGCAACAAAAATCATTGCTATAAATAAGAGGGTGAAGGTTAACTTCATTTAGAGTAAATGAACTTTACCTCCAGATGTGATGTCTTTAAGATATATACAACTGGACTATATTAATAACCAAATCAGAAAACTCATACAGCACAAAAAGGAGCATAGCTTTTACCATTGGTGCACTTCATGTAATAGGAAATGTAAGGTTACACATTTTAGGCCATAGTGGAGGCATTCTTCTACTAGCAAATAATTTGCTGTTGTACCTTGTGTGGTACATTAGATGTCTAGCAGTAGCTGATTATTTCTACAACACAGTGATACTAGTTGAGATTATGATTGTTGTGCTCATTGTGAGAGCTCATTTCTTGTGATTTCATTGAGTTTTCGAACTGATTATATGCCTCAGTGTGTCCTTTAATTCAAAAACTTGTTACCTGCAGCTAATGTTAGACAGAAAAAAAAAATCAACATTTACCTTCCTTATAATTCATCCTGGAAATTGAGGGAATAGTTCAAGAAAAGTAAAAACTTCTTTTGAACACAGTAACAAAACTTCAAATATTGCAACGCCAATTCAAAGGCAATACCAGACACTGATACTTTTTGTAATCAAAGCTCATTATTGTGCACCCTACATGAAACAGCAGGCAATGTTGTCATTGGGCATAGTAGATCCAAATGAAAGCACTGCTAATAGCAAATATTTATACTGAATCATACTGTAATATATAATGAGCATCTGCCTTCGTGTGCTTTCCTTTTTTGTTTTTAACATCTTTATTGAATTATCACTTAAGACATAGGCAAACATCCATTTGTATAAATGAAAACAAACCATATTAACACATTCCGTGTTGCAAAATTGCACATCACATACATTCTTTTGTACACTTATCATCAATCCAACATTATATAAATTGATCAATTCTCAATTCTGCCTTCCCTTAAACTACACTAAACCTCCAAAACATTATTTTGCATGTATTGTTCCCACAATTTCTATTTTTTTTATGTAATTTGCTCCTACCCTTTTCTAAAGATTCCACTTCCAGTTCTTTTATCTTTGTCACAATTTTCACTTCTTCAAGAATGGTTGGTTTAGACTTTGATTTCTATTTTCCAGTAATTGATTTCTTTGACAGTTACCAGAATTAAACTTAATAAGGTTTTGCTGTGTCCAAGCAATTCTGATCCTGTGTCTCAGCTCAAAAAATAATTTCCTTATTGTGTGCTTTCTTTTTGTAAAGTAATATTATTATTTGTCCTGAAAACATGCTGTTAGCTGATCAGAAATATAATTCATGCAGAAAAACGGCTAATAAACCTTGTGAGAAACAAACTTTATCTCCACTTGCTTTTGTCACAATAAAAAAGATGACTCTTTTGCGTACTTGAAGTATAAAGACTGCTTAAGTGTTTTTTAACAAACTTTGTAATTGCAGAAGTTTTATCAGGGTCAAGAAGTTAATGTCAGTGAAATACAACAGATCGTTAGAAAAAATCTTATGATAAAAAAGTTGCAAGAGTAAAGTTGCAAGCATGATAAGAGTCTTTAATAACTTTAAAGACATGATATGTGTCACCACATGTAGAAATTAATTAAATCTCAGAAACAGAGGATAGCATATAGTGTACATTTGATTTACTGAACTCTTTTTGTCACTGTAGTCATTTAATTTTTGCCCTTCTCTGACTTAAAATTGTATCCAATCAGTTTGCTGACTTTAATAGAGGATATAGTCAGTTATTAATACATAACAAAGGGGATACTGTGGTGAAATTTCTCACAGAAGCATTACTTACATATTATTATTGGTGTAACGTGAAAGTGAACAGCAGTCAGCAAACACCGTGTTGATGAGACGCCAACATTAAACTGAGTTTTGAAATATTCTTTTGTAATAAATATTGAGGTAATATATGTTAGATCCTTAATAGACATGCCTAAGACTGCAAATAATATTACAGATGGATTTCATAAACTATAAATAAAGCTGACTATAAAGTTAAAATTCTGTGTGACATATAAATTAGCTGATTCTAAGGAGAAAGTGAAAACAACACACTGCTTTTTTTTTCTTTTTTGGGGGGGTGCTTTTTCTCATTTAGGAATATCTCCATGGAAGTTTAGATGCATTTGCTTTTGTGTGTAGACCTTGTCTTCAGTGTCAGAAGCTGCATTCATCAGTTATGAAAAACTGAGTGGCAACTAAAGGTGGTTTCTTTTATATGCAGACTTTCACATTCATTTTTTGTGAAAGCAGTTTGCATGGCATAGGTGGAACATATATGATCAATGCTGTTAAAATGTAATGTTTATTAAATGCAATAACTGCTATAAATAAACATCAATGACTATTGAAATAAACAAACAGAAAGCAATTAAGCATCTCTGTTTACATTTCCTTACACTCTGAGTTCATCTCTCAGTCTTTCACATTTACCTTCCTTCTTTCTCCTCTCGCTCTTTCAATTTCATTTTACTTTGTTACCTCTCACACTGTCTATATCCCTTAATCTGCTATCTGATTTAAGCAAATAACTGAATATTTTTAATATATTTCTTACTTTTGGTAGTGCAAAGTATTATACAGATTTTGTCTTATTCGTCAGTATGTAAGCAATTGAAATAATTAAATGAAATGAAGAAAAAAAAACGAAAGCTGAAATTATTCATACGTGTAAAGATTTTTAACACATGCATTTCTTTAGCATTCCATATTCTTAACACTGTACTGCAGTACAGCTTTATCCGAATCCGCACTAGAATATGAAGTATTGTATTGTGGTAACTGCTATCGCAGTGTACAAGCAGACATAGTAATTTAACTTATTCATGAGTGCATTGGTAGAAGATGTAATGAACCATGATGTAGGAGGGTCCACATTTTTGTTTGTAATTATGATGTTTGCAATTACTTTTCCTTCTATGAGCCACTGAAATGCCTGCTTAAAGATGAAAAAAATATTACATACACTTTGTGAAATAAACACAAATGTGTGACAACATCTATAATAAAAAAATCGAGTGACTTCTTTCTCCTGCATACTATGTCAAGTGTTAATATACTGTACCCTACAACTGAGAAGAGACAATTGGATTTATAAACCATCACTTTAGAAAGAACAGTCTTAAAACATTATTTATTTATTTATTTAATTTTGGTTGGATAGTTGTTGCTTTTTCTTTGGTTTGTTTCTTTACATCTTCTTTTTCTCACAGACATGTGCAACTCATCGAGTTGCTCCATCTGTCAAGTTTATGTCTGTGAATTACATGTGTGAGAACTTTCCTTTTTTGACTAATAGGTTACCTGCTATCCCCACTGGGAAATAACTCACTTAGAAATGGTACCTAATGATGAAAGTTCCAGCAACATTCAAGTCTCTGATGAAAATGTTCAATAGATAAGTGTTAATGTATCAGCAACACTCTTGTCAGAGCAATTTATATACATTAGGAAACCAAAGTATCTAAGCTTGTAAATTCATTATGCATAGTTGTATATAACAAGACTTTCAAAAAGATATAACTGAATAATATATTAAACATACCAATGAATAGATGACAATGCTATGTAACATTTACAGAGATATATAGTATTTTATAAAATATACCCAGTTCGGGTTTGTGAAAGGCAGATCATGCCTCCTGAACCTAATCACCTTCTTTGAGGCAGTCATAAAAGCCGTAGATGAGGGTAAGGTAGTTCACACAGCCTATCTTGACCTTGCCAAGGCTTTCAACACCACCCCCCATTCTGGAATTATAGCTAAACTCACTAAACTAGGTATAAATCCCTACGTCACAAAATGGATTGCCATCTGGCTCACTGACAGAATCCACACTATAAAAGTTGCAGACTCCAAATCTGACTTCAAACCAGTGACAAGTGGAGTACAACAGGGTTCAGTCCTGGGACCTCTCCTGTTTGGTATCTACTTCTCTGAAGTACAGACTAACACAGAAGGCCTCTGGCTAATGAAGTTTGCAGATGACTGCAAACTAGGAGCCATAGTTGAGTCCCCAAATGATGTGGACATCCTACAGAAGGGCCTCACTGAGACAGTTGCCTGGTGTCAGAGCCATGGCCTCAAGCTCAGTGCCAAAAAGTGCATTGTCATCCCCTTTGGTAAAAACTCTGTACCCATGAACTATCACATAAACGGCAGTCTACTTAACTCTGAATGTGTGATAAGAAACCTTGGGACCCAGGTGGACAGTAGTCTCTCCTTTGATAATCACATCGCCACAGTAGTCAGGAAGTCCTTCTACATGGCACACCTCATCACAAAAGGGTTCTCATTCAGGAAAAAAGAGATAATTGTTCCCCTCTACTTGACACTCATTAGACCCATTATAGAGTACAACGCTCCTTTTGGAATGTACCTCACAAGACATCTGCAGCAGCTGGAAAGGCCACAGAAATACCTCACAAAGAGAATTACTGGCCTCAAACAGATGCCCTACACTGACCATCTCAAAAAACTCCAGCTTTACTCTGTTGCATATTGCGTACTCCGAGGTGATCTCTGCCTAACATATAAAGCTATGTCAAACCCAGAGTTGTTGGACATGCTACACCTAAAGAAATCCCAATCCCTCCAAGCTACACACTCGAGGGACCTAAACCTTGTCACCACAATAAACAGGACATGCTGGAGGGATAGATTCCTGTCTCAGAGACTTCCCATACTCTGGACCAAGCTACCCATCTATGTCAAGCAAAGTTCCTTATTAGCACTCTTCAAGAAAAGTCTTGATGAGTGGATAGGAAATAGGAAATACACCTCGGGGTTCACTTCTGTGGCTCTGCTCGACAGTGCCACATGAAAATAACTTTTTGGGTGGCGTAAGCCAGGGAACCTTGTTGGCTAGGCTTACTTAGGCCCTTGGGCCGATAGCCTAGTACCTACCTATGAACCTATACAGGAAAACTGCAGTTGTAATTATATCTGTACAACGTTAGCCCAGGGCATACAAGGAAACTGTGGTATATAAGATATAATAGTATTGTTAAAAATATTAAATCATCTGTTAATAAGACTGAGAGTGGCATGCCGAGTAACAACAGCTTATAGTAATGTAGCCACATTCTGAAGTCTTTTAACAAATAATGCCCCCCAACACACACACACACACATAGACACACACACACACACACACACACACACACACACACACACACACACACACACACACACACACACACACACACACACACACACACACACACACACACACACACACACACACACACACACACACACACACACACAAACACACACGCATGCACGCATACACACACACGCATGCACACACACAAACACACACACACGCTATCATACCTGAAAGAGAAATAAACAGTTTGCGTGTTATATACCTTGAAAACAAGAAACATTATGACTGGGAAAACTGAAGCCATTAGGCCACTAACCTGTAATTAAAGGCAGCTTATACTGCATCACTGTTAACAAGCACTAAAGTAACACAGAAAATAAGTCAGCCATAAGTCAACTCTTTGCAAAGTCCAGTCAAATAGCTCATATTTTATGCTATACAAAAGCACATGGTAACTTTAGATCTACTGTCAGTAGCCAGAAAATAAATACCTGCTAAAATGAATAATTACATTTCCTGTCAGCAACTAAAAAATAAATGAATAAATGTCTGCTGAAATGAGTGAAACATTTTACCTATGCATTAATTCATTATTCATTTTTTGATGCAGCCTGAAAATGCAAAGTCAATGTGTTTAGTAAGAATATGAAGCCATTCAAATTAAACATTTGAGCCACAGCATGCATGGTACGGCACCTGATATCTTTTAGAGCATGATCTTGTTAGAATATACTAATTGATTGCTACCAGGGATTCTGAAATTTTTAAGATTTGGAGATGAGTCCTGCTTATGTTTCTATCTGCAAAAGTCAATAGTTGTTGCAATAATGGAGAGTGCTGGAGGGATTGAGCTTCTGAAATCTTTATGGATAATAAATATTAAGGCATTAGAGGTTTTTCCTTCTTGAAGTGGAATAATAAATCAACATGATTGGAACTGCATAAAAAGGTAACACTTTGTTAGCTAGATGGTCATAGACAGTGACTGTACTAGGTAATTTTACTGATTTAGTCAAGGTCATGGTTTTGCCCTCAGTTATGTATATGATAAAGCACATGACTACTAGCGGTCAGGATAAACAAGTGAAAGTTCTACAGAGGATTTATAATAAGTTCATATGGAATTAAGGAAGGCAAAACAAATTACACTGGTCGATGCAGTTAAATTATTGATCAGTGTGCAGTGCAGTTCTCATAACCTGACCCTTTTCTAAAATACCTTGTCTAAAAGATTAAAGTAAAAACATGAAACAATCTGAATACTCCTTAATGTTGTCTGGTTTATTGAGTTTCCTTATGAGCACTTTTGTTCACTAGACTTCATCGGATAGGTTTTCATCTGAATCTAAAAAGTTCTTCCCAAAGTTAAGGACCAAAAGAAAAAAAGAAAGGAAAGGAAAATAACTTATAGGATTATGTAACTGTAGAAAGCTACCTCTTGCTACAACTAAAGATGTTAAAGTCAAGATTAGGAGGTGCTAAGCCCAGCATGATAAAAACAGTCATCAATCCAAACAAACTACTAAGAGGACAAATTAAGACTACTAAAGCCAAACTTGAGGTAAAAATAGCCTCACAGGCAACAGACAACCACTTGCCTTTCTTTAGCTAGGTATGAAAACTCAAAGACAGCACACAGCAGTGTGCAGAACTGATTATAAATGGAGCCACCTACAAGGAGCCAGAAAATATGGCAAATCTGCTGGCCAACAAATTCATCTCCAGTTTTATCTCCCTCTCTGCCCTGGCTGCCCCCCCCCCCCCCAAGCTGTCACTAGGAAACAGGTCCTAGAAGTGCTCTCTAATTCCAAAAACACTGCAACTTTGGGCCCCAATAATATTCCAGGATGAGTCCTAATTAGCTTAAAACATGACCTATCAGGTCCACTGGAATCACTGTTTAATTATAGCCTGCAGACAGGCTTTCTTCACATGAATAGGAAGCTGCAACAATTGTCCCTCTGCACAAGGGAGGGCTATCAGTAGACCCTGGAAACTACAGACCCATCATTTTGACTATCTCATATGCAAAGCCATAGAAAGAATTATCATGGAAATGATTAATAAGGACACAGAAAATCTTCAAACACTGGAGCCAACCCAAGCTTGTTTCATCAAGGGCAGTTCATGCCTACTTAATCTGGTAGACGTCTTTAGGAAGGTCACCAAAGCAATAGATGAGTGCAAAATGGTGCATACTGACAACCTTTACCCGGCTTAAGGGTTTGATACAACACCCTACTTGGGCATTGTGAACAAACTCATGGATATAGTAATAAACCCTTATGCTATGTGTGGGACTGAAAGCTGGCTCTCAGATAGGACCCAGGAAGTTAGGCTAGAGGATACCACCTCCATAATGAAGCCTGTGATGATGTGAGGTATTGCCAGCTATGCCAGGAGAAGTAGGGCAGTGGATGTGTAACATATGCCAGCACAGCCACCTGGAAGTTTGTAAAGAATTATATGCCATTTGTATATCAAACTGATTTGTACAGATGCTTGTGTTGAAAAATGTGGCTGTAAAAGCTGCTTGTGTTAAAAATGTACCAACAGTATGCCCTGCTGGACAAAAAAATAAATATATATGTATTATTGTAACTGTTTAAATGTATATATTTTAACAGAAGATACTAGAAGAGAAGAGTTAATCTCAATCCACCTAACTTTGAAAATAGTTTGAAATTAAATGACTTGGCATAGGCCATAAAGATTGGACCTTACACTTCTCAATGTAGCCAGAGACAAAAAGTCTGCATTGTCTTTTTGGTGAACTAATTGCTACTCTGGAAGGGTGGAGGTTTGAAATTGTTTTATGACTTCCAGGACCTGCAGCAGATGCTAGAAAGGCTCTGTGTGTGTATTATGGCCACATGTACTAAATCCTGACAGCTTCTAGCCAAGGGGGTAGCATGGGAACCAGAAGTCAGATAACCAGATGTATGTGATGTTATTGTATAATCCATCACTAAAAATGATATTTTAATACTAGGTAAGACTGAAATCTCATTGCACTCTGTTTTTGTAACCTGACAAAGAAGGACGTTTCACCTACTTCATCTTGCCTTGCTAAAGTAAGTAACCAGGGAATAATAATTCTTTAGATCAGTCAGGAAAATATAATGAGATTAGTTAAGTATTGTTTTTTCTTCTGTTACTGTGTGAACCTGTTCCTCTGTGTTATTTTTAATATTTCTTGTGATTGTAACTCTGGTGTTTACTGTAAATAGATATTTAGTATTTTCATGTTCTTTTTCTTATTTATTATTAAATATATTTAAACTTTTCATATTGGCTGGTCTTTTAGAGAATATTTTAATCTCTAGGAGTACTTATATATATTTGATGACAGCTTTGGCCACTCCTGAAAGTTTTGCTGTTGGTCAAACTACCATTTGTATTAATTTTACTCAATATAATTGGGTACCCTTGCAAGAGCCTTAGAGTAGTTGGCTTTAGATTGTCTGATGGTGGTGTAACTATATTATATTCTGGGCAGAAGGAGACATAGCTAGTAAATGTGTGTGTGGGTGTGTGTGTGTGTGTGTGTGTGTGTGTGTGTGTGTGTGTGTGTGTGTGTGTGTGTGTGTGTGTGTGTCAGCTGTTTAGAGCAGGGACACGAAGCACTGGTTTCACAGAGAGGGTGCTAGAGAACTTGGCTTGAACACTCAGCAGAGGTCTCAGCTCTATAGCTGTGCCAGTGGGGAGTCTTATTGGGGACCTGGAAGGAGACAGATAGAGAAATCCAGACCCTGGATTGAGTATGTTCCTTGTGTGCTCTTAAGGGAAATTGTGCTTGATGCAGAGAGCTGCATCAGGAAATACTGTATATATCTATTTTTGTGCCAAGTGAACGTCCCTCTCCAGTGACAGTGGTGAGGATTCAGGCTCCGTGATTACTGGTCCAGAGTAGGGATGTCACATATTGGTGAGCAGTAGTGTGGATATTAATTGAATTTCTGTAACCCTGCAACCTGTCGGCAGTTGTCAGAAAAGGTGTGTTCTCTCAACAGCCACCAGGTAAACATTCAGAGTTTCATTTCACAACAGTTTTATTTATTTTTTTGTTAGTTTACTTTAGTCAAGGAAAGCAGGCAAAGATGTCAGCAGAGGATTATGGAAAGGTAACAAAGAACCAGTTGGCCAAGATGTGTGAAGCCAAAGGAATGATGCATGCCAACTTGCCTAAAGAGGAAATGATTTCAGCCTTAGTCACACCTCAGACCAGCAACCAGGAGGACAATCAGTTTGGTGATGAGGATGTACAGCCCTCAGAAACAGGACAGTTCACCTTTTCCTCAGAGGATTTAAAAATCCATCTAGAGTTAAGGAGAGTTGAACTGGAGGTCAAATGTTTGGAATTAAAATCAGCAGAGAGACTGCAGTGTTTGGGGGCTGAAGAAAATGAGAAGCAGCATCAGAATAAGAGGGAGATGCTTACTCTTCACCAGGGTCATGGGGGTGATGGGGAAGGGAATAACTGAACCCCAAAAGCAATAAAGGTCAGTAAATTTCATCCACAAGTTACAGAGGGGGATCATTTTGATAGTTTTATTCATATATTTGAAAGAGTATGTAAACAGTATAATGTTGACCGAGGGCTCTGGGCATGGTTCCCGACCCCTTACTCTATAGTAAAGCTGTAATTGCTCTTTCCTTTCTAAATTGTCTGATATTGATTGTGTAAACTATGATAAAATAAAGACATGCTTATTGCATGTTTTAAGTTAACACCTGAAGCTTACAGAAAAAAAGCTTTGTGAGCATAGATGCAAGGAAGATGAAAGTATGTGTGATTATATTGCTGACTTACACACTTATTTTCATAGCTGGGTGAGTGGGTGTCAGGTCATCACTTTTGAAGGGCTGGCAGACCTTTTGATAAGGGAACAAGCCCTTAGCCCTTTGTCTGAGGACATTACAATCTGGTTAGCAGACCGAGAGTGTAACTCTGCCAATGAGCTGGGGAAAGAGGGGGATCTTTACTTAGCAAGCAGGGCATCACTGCACAGGAAAGGGATACCCAGTGCTACACATGGATATAAGGGAACCCATGGTGGGCAGCATAAACCACCCCAAGAGAATCCCCCATAACAGAGGAAGCCATTATTTCAGGTACACGGCCAGGATCAAGGGTTAAATGTTTTAAATCTAACCAGTGGGGCAATGTATCATATAGACGTCCATGGAGGCATGATATGGAACAAAAGGTGGTGAGCCAACAAGTGGAAATAACAGTATGCCAGTAGTAAGTTGTCTGGAGAAACAGGAGTACCAAACTATCAACAGAGTTTATATCTGATCTTAGTGTATGGAAAACAGGCCACTGCTAAGAGAGACCCAGCCTCTGACATAACCATTGTGAAGTCTGCAGTGGTTATAGAGAAGCAGTACTTGTTTGGGAAGTCCACTCCAGTCAGAGTTTCAGGGGGAACCCCATTGCAAATGCCTTTGGCCAGGGTTCATCTTACTGGGAGGGTAGAAAAGGAAGCAAACAAGTAGGTGTGTTTGAGGATATCCCTGCAGTTTTATTGATAGGGAATTATTTTTATAATGGAGTACCTTGTGTGCATGCAGTTACACACAGTCAAGCTTATAGACAGGCATGTGGGCCTGGTAGCCTGGGGGAGACCCAGACAGACCGCATACCTGAAGCCAGGGCTTGTAAGGTGGCTATTTCAGGGATGGAGCCACCTTGCAGTAGTGAGCCTGAAGTTGAGCCACAGATGCTGGTAGGTACTGATGTTCTCTTGGACAGAGTGACTGCAAGGGCAGAGGTGAGTGGTAGTACCCAGGCTGACAGCAAGACACTGCTGTCAGAGGATACCAGACTTCCTGTGGAAGGTGAGCTGGGAAGAGTTACAAAGATAGAGTTGAGACAGTCTCAGCTCTCAGAGCCTACACTAAGAGGCTTGAGGGAGGTAGCTAGGGAGGCACCTGATCTTCAAGGAAAAGGGGAGTCTGTAAACTGGAATAAAGGGTTATTGTATAGAGAGTGGACCCCTGAGGGAGAGCTAGAGGGTGAGGTAGTGCAGTAGTTGATAGTGCCTAGAGCCTATGATCTGGCACTTCTTGCCATAGCCCATGACATTCCTTTTGCAGTTGATATGGGCATAAAGTGTACCAAGTGACATATTCTGTAGAACCTTTACTGCCCTGAGAGTGCAAGAGGTGTAACAGGGTACTGCAGGACCTGTAAGCACTGCCAAACAGTAGGCAAGGCAGGAGACAAGGTCAAGGCTTCTTTGCTGCCTTTACATGTGAATGAGGAGCCACTTCAGAGGGTAGCTATGGATATTGTGGGGCTTCTGAGCACCCCACTCTCCACAGGGATGAAATATATCCTGGTGGTAGTATATTATACTACCAGGTACCCTGAGACAGTGGTTCTGTCCTCCATCGAGGAAGAGAAGGTGGAAAATGCTTTGTTAGAGATTTTCAGCAAGGTAGGTTTCCCAAGAGAAATACTGACTGACGGAGGTGCCAATTTCATGTCAGACCTGTTGACTTGTCTGTGGAAGTTCTGCAGAGTGAAGCACGTAAAAAACACCCCCTACCATCTGCAGACTAATGTTCTTGTGAAGAGGTTAAACTGTACACTAAAGACCATGCTACAGGCATTTGCAGACCAGTTTTAGAGAATGCGACAAATATTTGCCCTATCTGCTGTTTTCATACAGAGAGGTACCCTAGGAATCCACAGGTTTTTTACCCCCTGAGTTGCTGTATGGGCATATGGTGAGGGGGCGTTTAGATTTGATTCATGATGAGTGGAAGGATGAATCTGAATCCCACAAGGAGTCTGTTGTGGCATATGTCCTAAACCTCAGGACAAGGCTTAAGGAGCCTTGGCCCAGGAGAACCTGACAGGAGCCAACAGCAGAAAAGGGTCTGGTATGAGAGGAATGTTTGAGCTCGTGAGTATGCTGTGGGATCGCAGGTTATGGTTCTCATTCCTGTTAGACACAATAAGCTCCAGGCAGCATGGTAAGGGCCCTTCAAAGTGGTAAGGAAAATCAGTGATGTTACCTACATGGTAGAATTGCTAGGCAGGCCACAAATTGTACCATGTTAACATGATGAAACCTTACCATGATAGGGAAGACCTGGTGCTAAGTGTTTGCAGTAGGTGGCAGGAGGAGTCTGAGGGGGATCTATGGCTACATCAAGCCAGTCAGCAAAATGCCAAGTTACTAAGGTGGAGCCTAGGGTTGCAGGCATATGACATGACAGTGCAGCACTGTAGTGGGGTCAGCAAGGCCAATGCAGATGGGTTCTCAAGTCAGGGCATGGGTTAATGTATTACCAGACAAACTCATTCCTCTCAAGCAATATTTCTCAAAGGTCACTTGAAAAACTAACTTAAGTCTTCAAAGGGGGAGAGATGTGATGATGTGAGGGATTGCCAGCTATGCCAGGAGAAGTAGGGCAGTGGATGTGTAACATATGCCAGCACAGCTAGCTGGAATTTTGTAAAGAATTATATGTCATTTGTATATCAGAATGGTTTGTACAGATGATTGTGTTGAAAAATCTATTTGTAAAGCTGCTTGTGTTGAAAATGTATCAACATTGTGCTCTGCTAGACAGAAAAATAAATATATATGTATTATTGTAAATGTTTAAATGTATATGTTTTAAAAGTGCATACTGGAAGAGAAGAGGTTAGCCTCAATTCACCTAACCTTGAAAATAGTTTGAAATTAAATTACCTGGCTAAGGCCATAATGATTGCATCTTACAAATCTCAATGCAGCCAGGGACAAAATGTCTGTACTAGGAAGCTTTCTGTATTGTCCTTGCTGTGAACTAATTACTACTCTGGAAGGTTGAAGGTTTGAATTTGTTTTATGACTTCCAGGAGCTGCAGCAGATCTTAGCGAGGCTCTCTATGTGTGTATTATTGACATATATGTACTAAATCCTGACAGCCTCTAGCCAAAGGGGTAACATTGGAACCAGAAGTCAGATGACCAGATGTATGTGATGTCATTCTGTAAGCCATCACTTAAATTCTGTGCCAGCCTTTCCCAGGTGAGTGTGTGTGTGTGTGTGTGTGTGTGTGTGTGTGTGTGTGTGTGTGTGTGTGTGTGTGTGTGTGTGTGTGTGTGTGTGAGAGAGAGAATCAAGACTTAAAGACTGTGTGTGTGTGTGTGTGTGTGTGTGTGTGTGTGTGTGTGTATGTCAGCTGTTCGGAGCAGGAAGATGCACTGGATTCACAGAAAGGGTGCTGGATAACTTGGCTTGGACACTCAGCTGAGGTCTGTGCGAGTGGGGAATCTTACTGGGGACCTGGAGGGGGACAGAAATCCAGACTCTGGATTGAGTGTTTTCCCTTTGTGCTCTTAAGGGAAATTGTGCTTGATGCAGAGAGCTACATTTGGTAATACTGTGTATATCAATTTTTGTTCCAAGTGAATGTCCCTCTCCAGTATCAGTGGTAAGGATTCGGGCTCCTTGAATACTGGCCCAGAGTGGGGATGTCACAAAGCTGATCACTAGCAGAGTCCTCAATGTTCTATGCCAGGTTTGCTCCTTTTTAGCATCTACTTCTCAGAAATCAAGGCAAATGTTAAGGGCCTCTGGCTAAGTCTGCAGATGATTGCATACTGTGAGAATTCATAGAATCCCCCCTAGACACTGACATTCTACATACAAGAAGGACTAACACAGACAAATGACTGGTGCCAAAGCCACTGCCTAAAACTCAGTGTCAAGAGATACATAATAGTACCCTTTGGTGGTCAGCCACCCTAGGCAATTATATCATCGATAACATGCCCCTAAGAGTAGAACCAGTAGTCAGGGATTTGGGTACATATGTAGAAGGCAGCCTGGATTTTGACCAATATGTGTCTAAGGTAGTAAGGAAATCATTCTACGTTGCTCAGTTTATAAGCAAGGCCATGGCATCTAGGTCAAAGTAAGTCATCATTCCACTGTATTTGACCCTCATCAGGCCCATAATTGAGTACAACCCCCTCTGGTATGTACCTGATCAAGCACATACAACAACTGAAATGTCCACAGATGTTTCTCATAAAACGAATGCAGGGCATAAACAGCATGTCCTATGCAGATCACCTCAAAGCTATATCTCTATACTCTGTTGCCTACAGACTGTAGATTGGTGATCTATGCCTGGCATACAAGGCATTCTTAGATCCAGTTTTGATGGTCCTTTTGCATATCTGCAAAACAAATAGCATCAGAATTACTCAATCTAGGGATTAAAACTTTGCTTGTGAGATAAATGGGACATATTGGATGGGCAGGTATGTGTCTCTGAGAATTCTGCTTTTCTGGAACATGCTTCCCATCCATGTGAAGTAGAGCTCTTCTCTAACCTTATTCAAAAGAAACCTGGACCAGTGGATGGGAAATATGAACTACATCCCTGGTCTGGCACCTATGTCTCAAATGGATCTTGCCCTAGCTTACAGATAACTCTTAAAATAACCTGTAAGACACATACATTTGTGGAACACAATTATGGGGTATGGCTAGGCTTATAAAGGCACCAGTGGTCATTAGCCTAGTATACACCTATGAACCTATGAATGATCACCTTGCTGCAGTTAGTAGAACAGACTTCCTGGGTACTATCTGAGAGCCAACTTGCTGTCCAGCGCATAACATAGAGATTCATGCCTATATCCTTCTGCACAAGGGTGGGCCACCAACGGACCTTGTGACACTTCAAAAATAAACATGGATGCGCTATTGGCATTCTTTTAGGAAGCAGTGGCTTCATGAATGAATGCTGGTACTGTGTAGTATCTCAAAAAATCTCAGTGTACAATTAGGCTAGTAACCTTTAGTATGTACGGCATACAAGCATGTAGCATTAAAGAATAAGAACAAGGCCAAATATACATCAGATACTGCTTCTTATGTACATTGTTATGGAACTCCAATTAGATTCCATCTATCAGTTTATTCATCCATCCATCCATCCATCCATCCATCCATCAATCCATCCATCCATTCCTCAATCTATCATTTTTTTCTAAACTGCTTCTTCTGTTGAAGGCTGTGGTGGGAGAAATCTGAGCTGGGTATGCCAGACTCTGCTATCCCTAATAAAAGTCCAAGCACATTCTGTGGAATTCACAGGCATTCTTAGCTAAGCTGAGACAAGCTCTACCTCTACAGTGTCCTGGTTTTGTCCTGGGGCCTCCTTCTAGTGGACCCTGTCTGGTACACCTGTTGTGGGAGGCACCAAGGTAACACTCTCCCAGAGTGTCCAAACTCCTTCAATTCATTCCTCTCACCACAAAGCAGCAGTGGCTGTATTCAGTGATCTTCCTGGATTGCTGTGCTTCAAATTTTGTCATGGAAAGTGAGTTTAGCTACACAGAGAAGAAGCCTAATTTCTGTTGCTGATATTTGTAATCCCATCCTTTCAGTTGTTACCTGAAACACTTGGTCATAGGTAATGATACGTACCTTTTTCCTATGACTAAGTTCTCAATTAGCCACTAAAAACACCATACACAATGACGTTATATTTGCCAATATTTCTTACATAAATAGATTCATAGTTTTATAATAAGAACATAAGCTACAGCTCTGTTCAGTGCTCCTCCCAGGGGTGGCATGCTGTAGAAGGTTCATTCTATGGCTATACAGAAACAAAGTATAAGGTGGAGGAGATAAAACAGAATTACTACATTTGCACCTGTAGAAGGAAGTGCTGTCTCATCTACAGAGCTTCAAGGCTTCTGATTTGACTTTATGGTTATTATTCCTGGAATGCAGTGATTAACATACCTTTAACATTTCCATCCAATAAGACTATCATCACCACCCTCTCTTTTGACCTCAACCTATAAGACAGATTCAGCGCACCACAAAATCAGGAGAAGAATACATAAATAACAGTATATGGAGCTCAGAGGAAGTATTCACACTCTGCAATGCAAAACTCTAGATATATGAATGCGTGAGGAGCAGACTGAAGAAGACATGCAAGTTAATGACTCTATCCAAATGTTGCAGCTAATCTCTATGTATTTAGCCTCCTTAACCTCTGCCTTACATTTTCCTTGCTCTGATCCATGTACCTTTAAAACTCTCTGAAGTTACTGTACCACTATCTGAAGCAGTGCATTTCAGAACATGCCCACCTCTTGATGTGGTAGTAATTCATGAGCTCATTCTTGAATGATCTACTTCTAGTTGCCACCTAGGTCCCACAAACAGTCTTTCAACTTAATCTCTGCCCATGTCACTTGCCTTCTGGCAATGTGGGGTGTACAAAGCATAACCTTCCTTTCTGTTCCTTCTCTTTTGATCATCATGTGGGAAGTGTAGTGACAAAATCCTTCAACTTAGCACAACTAATAGAGAGGCAGAGATGGTCATTTTTAAATGAGTCCCTAGACAGGGTACTAGATCAGGACCCCCAGTAGCACCCCCAGCCATTCCAGTGTCCTATTACTTGGCTATTTCTCCCAAGGTACCATAAACACTGTTCAGAACTGTCAATGTACATGTTATTTTCTTCCTTACTTCTGCAATGGTTAGAGATATTTAAAAATTTTATTTCAAATTTTATAGCACAAAACTGACTGCTATTTGCTAAGCATAACAATACCTTATCACAATGAAAACAGATTTAGCATGAGCAGTAAGCTTCTCTGTCCTTTAAACTCACAATAATTGAAGTGGCATTGAAACCCATTTTCAAAGAAAATGCATCTGGCCAGTGGAAGGTTAAGTTTACCTTTGGACTGTTTTCAAACCACAGGCTCCTTAACAAACATTTTTTGGACCATGCATACATGCATGTGCTCTTTGAAGCACCATACTGATTGTGTTAAATTACAATCCTTGCATAATACAACACCACTTGTTAGAGTGTTTTAAATTTATAGGTTTGAACATTTTTCAGTAAGCAATGAAACAAAAAAATGTATGAACCAATAATGACAAAACTACACATTACAATCAACCACAAAAGACCACTCAAACTTCTGTCACTACAATCCAAAAATATCAGTTAATATACACGATCTGCAGAAGTAAAAGTCATCTGAATAATTCCACATTAAAGAGATCTGTAACTAATAAAGAGGATGCTGCTGGCAAACAACTTTACATTTCAGTGTTTCATGCACAAATTCAGTGTTTGCTATCCTTGAAGAATAAAATGCCCATGTTACATTTAAAATGGTTAGCTGGTAATACTGCAGTAGAGAATGGCTGTCAAACCAGCAACAGGTTCACAGATACTAAGCATCTCATCTAAAGGAGAACACACATAGGAGTGCAGCATCCCCATTCCTCCTTAAAGGGCACTGCAGTAACAGCACTTCACCTACACGGTGCGAATGGAGAGATGGTAAATCAGCAAGCAAAGGAAAGTAGTATTGCTGGAACTTGATTCATTCTCAAGTCTTGGTGAGTATCTTCATGAGGTGGGCCCTGTTTTTCACAGAATCTCACCAAGACGACAGTGCTATATAGACTGTATTTGATATATCATATATCACAGACAGAAGTAAGGTAAAAAATAAAAAAGATAGCTGGGTGCACAAGACCCAGAATAAAAAATTGCCCAGTCCTAGTAGGCTCACTGATGTCAGGACTGGAAAAAAAATGACAGTGTAGAATCCTCAAGACATGGAAACATTCCTACAATGGGGCTAGGCCAGGCCCAGGGTGAGGATGGCCCCCTATTGTAGAAGGAAGTAGTAGTCCACCAAAATCACAAAAACTGATAGACCAAAAAGGAGCTATAAAGATGAAACAGTGGACTATTGAGGATAAGAAAGAAATTATGTATTGTTACTATTATGCAATAAGCCCAGAATTTCCACACAGAAGATATTTATTTTTATTTATTTATTTATTTATTTATGTATTACACTTATTTTCTGGGAAAGTCCACTGGGCCAACATGAGCCCATTTTCACTGGAGGCCAGGGGAAAAAAGCTACATATAAGTAAATAAAGTTACATTTTTAAAACAAATATAATCAGCGGTGGTGCAGCGGTAGCATTGTTGCCTCACAGCAAGAGGTTCTCCTGTTCGATTCTTGGCTGGAGTGCGGGGAGTGCCTTCTGTGTGGAGTCTGCATGTCCTCCCTGTGGTTGGATGGGCGTTCGAAAGACATGTGTAAATGGGCATGCCTTCATTGAAGGTTGGATGTCGAGCTGGTACCTCAGCATTCGTGAAAATTTACTGCCAATCATTAGCAGACCAGAGTTCCGCTGTGGCGACCCCTAACCGAGAAAAGCCGAAAGACAAACAACAACATAAATGTAGAATTTCTTTGGCAGATTCAAAGAATTAAACATACATTTTATGGTAATATAAACACAACCTTGACATGTATTTGCAGTCATATTTAGGTCATAGTAGTTACATGAAGAGGAGGCAAACATTTCATATATACAAGTATTAACACTCGCACAAGTGTAGCGGAGGGAAACATTTCATATATACAAGTATTAATACTCGCACAAGTGTAGTGGAGTGACAATATTAGGTAAGGCAGTAGAACTAGTTATGTTGACTATTAGCCTGAAATGAGTGAGAGTGGTAAGAGAGGAGAAAGGGGAAGAAACAGATGTTATTTTTGGCATGGGCATAACCAGCAGGAAGAGAGGTGTTGTCTAAGGGATTTTTTAAAGAGAGCAGGGGTTGGGATGGAGGTTATTGAGGTAGGGAGGTTGTTCCAAAGTTTGGAGGTAGTAAAGGAATGGAGCATTTGACCAGCTGGGAGTTGGGGTTTTTCAACCTTCAGCAGTATTTTGTCTTCTGATCTAAGGGGTCTGTTTGGATGATACAGAGTTAATATGAAGGAGAGAGATGGACAGGCTTTTGGTCTATATATTATTTTATGAGCTGTAGTTAAATGGAGGTAGTTGAGATGGAGTGGTAGTTCGAGCCAGTTAAGTTGATGCAGAGAGGAACACTGATGAGAAGAGGATCTAGCATTTGCGGCAAATCTAGCTACTTTATTGTAACATATGTCAAGCTTAGTTTTAAGTGAAGAGTGTAGGTTTGTGAGAATGGGGGCACCATATAGGAGGGAGAAGATAGGCTGAGGCTAGAGTCTTTTTAGCATTATTATTGAGGTAATAACTATGTCTATAGAGGGTGCCTAGTTTCTGGTGAGTTTTTTAATGTTGTTGAGTATGTGGAGATCGAATGTTAGGGATTCATCAATAGTTACTCCTAGCAGTTTAGTATTGGAGACTACTTCTATGGTAGTGTTATTTTGGGAGTGGATAGAGAATTCAGCCTTGTTTAGGGGGGGTTGTTTTTTTGGGAGTGAATAGGATCAGCTTGGTCTTTTTTGAGTTGAGAGCGAGGTGATTTCTTGACATCCATTTTTCAGTGGATGTGAAGGCATTTTGTGTTAGTAGAAAAAGTTCAGGAGGGGTTTTAGCAGTGCAAATGATTGTCGAGTCATCGGCATATTGTATTATGTCTGCATGGGATAGTGAGTTATGGAAGTTGTTGATGAATAAGTTGAATAGAAGGGGACCCAATATGGAGCCTTGGGGAACACCTGTGGAGACATTTAGGAAGGTGGAGAAGGATTGTAGCCATTTGGTTGACTGGTATCTATCAGACAGATAGCTAGAAAACCACTTCAGGGTTGAGGGTTGAGGGTGAGACACCTAGATCATTGAGTTTAGAGAGCAAAATGGGATGAGAAATAGTATCAAATGCCTTTGAAAGGTCAAGGAATCATGAAGAGACGATCTGGCCAGTATCACATGCTCGATTAACTTTATCTACAAAGGAAATGAGAGCTGTGTTTGTGCTATGGCCAGGTCTAAAGCCATGTTGGGTTGGGGTAAGCAGCTGGTTGTTTTTGTATTACAAAGATATACAAAAAGATTAAGAGAGAAATTAGGGGAAAGAAAAATACTTGCATAAGAAAAACTGTCAGAGGCTTCAAATAAAAATGTGTGTTTATTAATACAACAGATTTATAAAAAAACATTATATAGACCAGGAAGCCTTGGGCTATTTGGAAAAAGAAGCAACTGAGGAAGTGCAAAAATATAAAGAACAAAATCTAGAGATTTTTGAAAGGTATTAAAAAGAAATATGGACATGTGAAAGAAAGAGAGATATGATGTGGTGCAATATGTCTGCAAAGGAGAAAGCCAAATTAATCAATACAAAAAAGCCCCAGAAATATTTGAAGAGAAATACAGGCAAATGCATCCAGATATGGAACATTTTAACAATGCAGAAAATAAGATCATAATGAGGGGATGCAGAACAGAAGATTAGTAAAGTAGAAGTTAAAAAAATAGAATTTGTAGTTCTGGAATACCTGCAAAGTGAAGGATTTAGTATATTAAGAGTAACACAGGTTATATCAGAGCATGATGGAACAAAGAGTCCCCCAATTAAGGAGAAACAGGAGGAGCAGGAGACATCTGAAGAAGGAATATGGATATGGGAGAGAAAAAGAGATTTAATATGGAGTAATATTTATGCAAAGGAGAAAGCAAATCTAATCAATTCAAAAAGAGCAGCACCAAAGTAGAGAAATACAGGCAAAGGTATCCAGATATGGAACATTTTACAATACCAAAAATAAGAAAAGAAAGAGGAAAAGTAGAAAAGAGGATTAGTAATGGAGAAGTTAAAGAAATAGAAACTGAGATTATGGATTACCTGTGAAGTGAAGGATTTAGTGTAAAAAATCTAACTCTTTTTTTTTTTGACTCAAATAGTTTTTATTTTCAAATAATATTATAAATTCCTATGGTTTCCAAAAAGGAATAGAAAATCTAACTCTGATAACATTACAGCAGTAGAGCAATGGATCTCCAAATAAAAGGAGAAACCAGTGGAGCGTGAAACATCTGATCATTTGTCATATGAAGATACTTTGGAGCCTTCCATAGGACACCAGTACAAAATTTCAATTGGAGTTGCACAGCAAGAGAAGGAACAGGAAACTGTGGCAACTCTGACGCAGTCAATGTTGTGGAGTGACAGGCCAGTGAGTTCCCATATGAAAGAACAGCGGATAACACTGGGTGAAAATGAAGAGAATATGGCACAGAAAGATGTTCTGAAACTTTTTATAGAATGTCTGCAGTTAATGGAGAACAAAGAATGTGCCCTCAGTTTAGAAGAAAATGATCTAAGAGAAGAGTTACTTGATTTAATAGAGATGGGCAGACATATTAAGATCAATGAAAGAAACAGACTACAGAAAGTCACTAAAACCCAAAAAGTAAGAAGTTTGAAAAACAAATGAACACAGTAATTACGACTGTTCGCAGAGATTCATGTGACATGACAGAAGTAAATAGGATATATTACTGTGAAGCTAAACTAATAACATATAAGCCTTACCACAAAAACACAGGGCAGTAGGGGAAAGGAAGGGAAGAAATCAAACGCCATCATGGGAGTATCAGATAGAGAAAACTATAAAGCAAATAAGACAAGAAGTGTCACTATTAGAAGACTATAGAAGAGAGAACAGATCAACAAAAATACTCAGCAAAACAGACATGATAAAAACAATGCACTATATCAGAACAGATCAGGATCTATCTTGCCCTATCACAAATAATAAACTAAAAGTATCAGCACAGGCAGAAAAACTTAGAAGATATGCTGATAAATACAAAGGAAAAGTACAAAATAAGCAATTTATTGATGACCCAAAAAAATTTATAGAGAATTGGGAAACAAGGCAAAAAGAATTAAAGCACCACAAAAAAAGAAGAAATAGATACATTTTGGAGAAATATCTGTGAAGATCCTTTGGAACATAACAGAGATGCTAAATGGATAGAAGAAGTAAAAGAATAAGAATTTCAAATGTATGGTATATGAAATGGGATGAAGTAACTGCCAGAGAGACTGAAACAATGTTAAGAAAGGCTCCTAATTGGAAAACCCCAGGCCCAGATGCAATACCTAACTTCTGGCTAAAAGTATTAATATCTTTACATGAAGATTTAGCCATGAGTAAGAACTATCTATATGTGTACCCTGAACAGACACCAACCTAGTTAACAATAACTTGCCTTCCAATGATGTATAAACTATACGCTGGAACTGATGCCGATGGAGTTTATAGTCATTCAGAAGAAAACTCAATCATGGCAATAGAACAAAAGGGTAACAAAAGAAAGTCATATGGGACAAAGAATCATTTCATGTTAAATAAAGCCAGAATGGAGAACTGTAAAAATGGAAAGAATCTAAGTATGGCATGGAGAGACTACAAAAAAGCATTTAACAGTATCCCACATGGATAAAAGAGTGCTTAAAAATGTATAACATACACCCTACACTGACTACATTATAGCAACCATGAAACAGTAGCAAATCACTTTACAGTTAAGCCATGATAAAGGGCAAATTATTATTCCAGGGATACAAATTCAAATGGGGATATTCCAGAGTGACTGTTTGCCACCACTGCTTTTTTGTCTTGCCCTTAACCTATTAAGCTGTCTACTTAACAGAACAATTGTGGCTACAATCTGGCTCTAAGAAAACAACAAAGTGTAAAGACTTCTCATCTTGTTTTTGTGGATGATTTAAAATGGTATAGTTCATTAAATGAGGAACTGAAAGCACAATTATATTAGAATGTCATTTGGTCTTGACAAATGTGCAAAAGCAACCTTTAAAGCAGGAAAGCTGCAGCACCAAGAAAACATTAGTTTGGGAAAGAAATATGATATAAAAGAACTTGAGCAAGAGAGAATGTATAAATATTTGGGAATTGATGAAGGATCAACAATAAAACATGAACAAATGCAAAAAAACATTGTAAGGAATATTTTAGAAGACAAAAATTAATACTGAAAACAGCACTGACATATAGGAACAGAGTCCAAACTATAAACCAATTTGCTGTCCTAACTTGTAGTTTTGGAGTGACTGACTGTCCCCAAAAGGTGTTGGCTCTGTTGGACAAGAAAACATGCTCATCAAATGATTTATAAAAATCAGTGCATACCAAGACTATATATTCATCCAAACGACAAAGCCGGTAGATTTTTCCTTTTATTAAAACACACACAAACCTCTCTAGCGCCTCAGCTTATCAGCCTTCCAGGAGATAATACAAACAGAAAAAAGCATTGCTTATAAAGATACATCAGTTACAATAAAATCCACCAATAAAACAATTAACCAATTTTATCAGCACTTTACAATAAAAACTTCCAATTACATTCCTGATTTAATCCACCAGGAGTTAAGGTGTTATACTTTAAAATAAAAACTGCTTCCTTAGACAGTAATTTATTTTTTAAACAAACTGTGTTTGTTGCTGAAACTTGTTCCAAAATACTGCCTTTTAAACCTTCACATGACCCTCCATGCATTTCATTAAAATGAAGGGCTACAGGGCTTTCTAATTTCTTATTCTTAATATCGCGAATATGCTCTTGTCGCCTAACCTTGAAAGACCTCTTACTTTCACCAATATAAAATAAATTACATGGGCATTTAAGAGCATAAATAATACCCACTGCATTACAGGTATACTCTATTACTGGTTTATATTTTATACCATTAATTTTATCAAAATATTTCACTACAAATGGACAAACAGAACAATTTCCACATGCCCAGGTACCCACCCTACTAATTCCATAACTTATATTAGTGCTCGGTAAAGAGAAACTAGCGTGAACTAACATATCCTTTAAATTACGTCCTCTCTTAAAAGAAATCAGAGGTGAATGCCACACATTATTCAATTTATATCTTCCTTCTCTCAAAAATGGCCAATAATATTTTATAGCTACTATAATATCATCAGAAAGTACATTATATGATGTGACAAAATAAATTTTATTACATGTTGGATTTGGTATTTCATGAGATGAATTGTTATTATATTGATTCTTATTTTTAGTATCCATTTCTTTAGTGCATAATTTTTCTAAGGCTTTTCTAATTACTTCTACTGTATATCCCCCATTTCTAAACATCCAACAAGAATTTAAAATTTCTCTCTCTAAGGTAACGGGCTCATTACAAAGCCCGCTAACTCTCAATAGTTCCCCATATGGTAAAGAATTCACAATATGTGCCAGATGGCAACTACGTCCATCCAAAAATTGTCCACCATCACCAAATTTTCTATGTATACTAGTGTTAATTTTTCCTTGTTCAGCATTTCCTTTTAATATTAAATCTAAAAAAATAACCGAATTTCCACTTTGCAAACCTTCAAATTTTAAACTAATTGGTTATAATTCAACAAATTCACAAAATTATTTATAAACTCCATACCTCCTTTACACAAAAAAAATTAAATCATCTATAAACCTAAAATAATGAATCACATATTTATTAAAAAAATCTAACCTATACAAAAAAGTAACTTCAAAATAACCCATAACCAGATTAGCATACATGGGGGCAAAAGGTGCCCCCATGGCCGTACCTTGTATTTGCTGGTATACTACCTAGTTAAATTCAAAATAATTATTAACTAAACTAAAATAAATCAATTCTATAATATAATTTGACATTGGGCTATTTCCCAAGAAAAAATCAAGAGCTTCTAAACCTATTGAATGTTTAATACTGGTATATAGACTCTTAACATCCAATTAATTAAACTGTTCAGAATTAAATTGTGCAGTCAAATTGTTAAAACAAATTTCAATATCTTTCTTTATTTTAAGTTGTTTCACAATGTCTCTTTCGATGAGAATGTGTAACCATTCTGTTACACATTTGTGAGCCGCCTGTGCCCACCTAACTTCAAATTGTTTATCAGTGGCATCAGTAACATCAAAAGGGGTTGTAGGTGTTTTAACAAAACATAACCCTCTTGGTGTTATGTCTAAGTCAATATAATGTTGTAAACTCAAAATGTTGAAATGCAATGAGTTCTCTTTAAATAACATTTTCTCAAGAGAATCTAATAACCGTGGTATTTTCACTGAAACATTAGCCACATTAGGTCGACCTATACACTGAAAGGGGTTATGTGGTCTTCTGTTACCCCCTTCTCTTAGGATCCATTCCCAATTTTTAACAGTTTCATTACTTTTGGAACCAGAAATACCTTTCAATTACATTTCTCTCACTTCTCTCACTTCTCGGACATCTCTGGATGGTCCCAGAAATTGTTCCATGATTGTTTGTCCACGTTCAGTTCCTTCTTCCCGAAACATACAGGGTAATTGTAAAAAGGAAGAGTCACTGGCCATGAAAAGATCCAAACCACACTGTAAAAGCAAAATTAATCCAAACGACAAAGCCAGTAGATTTTTCCTTTTATTAAAACACACACAAACCTCTCTAGTGCCTCGGCTTATCAGCCTTCCAGGAGATAATACAAACAGAAAAAAGCATCTCTTATAAAGATACATCAATTACAATAAAATCCACCAATAAAATAATTAACCAAACCAAAACAACGTAAAATAAAGAAAGATATCGAAATTTGTTGTAACAATTTGACTGCACAATTTAATTCTGAACAGTTTAATTCATCATTAGGCAGTTATAATGTAAAATTAGAAGAAGTTTCTAATGATATTATAAAAAGGAAAATTAATAAGCTTGAAAGAGACATTTGTGATTATAACAGCGGCTATGCCTTTAAGAAATTGGTTCAGTGGAAACAACAGAAGCGGCAACGAGATAACGGAACCAATTTGAAACATATTGTTTCTTTTGTATCTTCTGAAGCAATCAGAAGCATGGTTGAGTCGGAAGAAGAAACAGCGAACTTTCCCTCATTACCTAGGGCACGGGATCCTGATTATTTGCAAAACAATTTTCGAAATCAAAGAGACCATTATGGGAGGAAGAGAGGGCATACAGACAACTATAGGGATGGACAATATCAGAGGTATGATAACCTCCAAAAACGGACTAACTATTGATGTTTGTAATGTGCTGTTATCATTAGAAAATGTTGTAGAAAATATAGGATGTAGTTCTGTTATAAATTTATCAGGTCACAGTTTAAGTGAATATGAAATGGCTGTACTAGGCTGTGGCCTAAAATTTATACCTACAGTGCTCCCTAGGAAGCATGTTACCTATATAGAAATTTTTCAATTGATACGCAAGTTACATTTATCTAACTATTTTGAAAAGAATGTGTTTATGCAAATAGAAAGTGACCAAAGTGATTTGGAATCAAGTGAAAGTATTTGTACATGTGACTCATTTTGTTTGGATTGTGATGAAACAAATGCTTATTGTTTAATAGACACTACAAAAGTACCAGTTAGAAGTACTTTTATTCCGCCTTTCAGACATGAGGGAATTTCTCATTTTTCAGCCATGGTACATCACTCAGTGGATGATCTTTTTTTGAAGTTTAGAAGGAATAAAAGTGCTGTAAACTATAATTTAAGTAAAAGAGAGTGGTTGGCTTTACAAAGTTTAAGCAAAAGGAAGGATTTAGTCATTAAACCCTCAGATATGGGTAATAAAATTGTGGTGTTGCACTTTTTGCAATATTTACAAATGTGTATGAATCATTTGAATTCAAAGGAAGTGTATAAAATATCTAGTATTACAGAATATGAGCAAGCTGTAACAAATTTTTAGAGATATTATAATGAAAGGTTATAGACTTGGATATTTGTCCAAAAAGGACATATATGTTAAATTTAACACAGACAAGTGCACTATGGCAACATTTTATTGTTTACCTAATGTGCATAAAGATTTAGTAAATCCACCAGGTCATCCTATTGTGGCAGCTAGTAATTACTTTCTACACAATATTGGAATCATGCTACATTATTATTTATCTAAATTTGTGATAACTTTAGAGTTCTATATTAAGGATTCTTTTGATTTTTTAGATAAAATTAAACATGTAACATGGGAGGAAGAATGTTATTGGATAGTACTGGATGTTAAGAGTCTATATACCAGTATTAAACATTCAATAGGTTTAGAAGCTCTTGAATTTTTCTTGGGAAATAGTCCAATGTCAAATTATATTATATAATTGATTTATTTTAGTTTAGTTAATAATTATTTTGAATTTAACCAGGTAGTATACCAGCAAATACAAGATACGGCCATGGGGGCACCTTTTGCCCCCATGTATGCTAATCTGGTTATGGGCTATTTTGAAGTTACTTTTTTGTATAGGTTAGATTTTTTTAATAAATATGTGATTCATTATTTTAGGTTTATAGATGATTTATTTTTTTTTTGTGTAAAGGAGGTATGGAGTTTATAACTAATTTTGTGAATTTGTTGAATTCTAACCAATTAGGTTTAGAATTTGAAGGTTTGCAAAGTGGAAATTCAGTTATTTTTTAGATTTAATATTAAAAGGAAATGTTGAACAAGGAAAAATTAACACTAGTATACATAGAAAATTTGGTGATGGTGGACAATTTTTGGATGGACGTAGTTGCCATCCGGCACATATTGTGAATTCTTTACCATATGGGGAACTATTGAGAGTTAGCAGGCTTTGTAATGAGCCCGTTACCTTAGAGAGAGAAATTTTAAATTCTTGTTGGATGTTTAGAAATAGGGGATATACAGTAGAAGTAATTAGAAAAGCCTTAGAAAAATTATGCTCTAAAGAAATGGATACCAAAAATAAGAATCAATATAATAACAATTCATCTCATGAAATATCAAATCCAACATGTAATAAAATTTATTTTGTCACATCATATAATGTACTTTCTGATGATATTATAGCAGCTATAAAATATTACTGGCCATTGTTGAGAGAAGGAAGATATAAATTGAATAATGTGTGGCATTCACCTCTGATTTCTTTTAAGAGAGGACGTAATTTAAAGGTTATGTTAGTTCATGCTAGTTTCTCTTTACCGAGCACTAATATAAGTTATGAAATTAGTAGGGTGGGTACCTGGGCATGTGGAAATTGTTCTGTTTGTCCATTTGTAGTGAAATATTTTGATAAAATTAATGGTATAAAATATAAACCAGTAATAGAGTATACCTGTAATGCAGTGGGTATTATTTATGCTCTTAAATGCCCATATAATTTATTTTATATTGGCGAAAGTAAGAGGTCTTTCAAGGTTAGGCTACAAGAGCATATTCGCGATATTAAGAATAAGAAATTAGAAAGCCCTGTAGCCCTTCATTTTAATGAAATGCATGGACGGTCATGTGAAGGTTTAAAAGGCAGTATTTTGGAACAAGTTTCAGCAACAAACACAGTTTGTTTAAAAAATAAATTACTGTCTAAGGAAGCAGTTTTTATTTTAAAGTATAACACCTTAACTCCTGGTGGATTAAATCAGGAATGTAATTGGTAGTTTTTTTGTAAAGTGCTGATAAAATTGGTTAATTGTTTTATTGGTGGATTTTATTGTAACTGATGTATCTTTATAAGAGATGTTTTTTTCTGTTTGTATTATCTCCTGGAAGGCTGATAAGCCGAGGCACTAGAGAGGTTCATGTGTGTTTTAAAAAAAGGAAAAATCTACTGGCTTTGTCATTTGGATTAATTTTGCTTTTACAGTGTAGTTTGGATCAAGACTATATATTCCCCTTTCTATAGGAGGTATGGGCCTCCTTGAAATTGATTACATCTATAGATCTGCAGTCATAGGACTGCAAACATATCTGCTGACCTCACAAGACCCAAATGTAGTGAAAATTTTAAAACATGAGGAAAAAATTTTAAGATGACCTCCCTGCTTAGTCTAGCAGAAGCATATCAATGTCAAGTGGGAATGGAAATCAAACCAGAAGCAGATAAAAATCAGGTAGCACCTGAATGTGCCAAAAAAAAAAAAAAAAAACAAAAGAAAGAATATATGGTAAAAGATCAGATGAGAAGGCAAGAAATGTGTAAAATCCATAAATATAGCTGCAAGTATAGAAAACTTTTGGAAAAATCTCATGTTGATTAGGACTGAATGCAGGAATGGTTAAGGAGTGGTGAATTTAAACCAAAAGATGAAAGGTTAATATTGGCGGCCTAAGATAGTGGACTGCATACATGTTGGTTTACAAAAGTCAATTGAACATCTGGGAGAAACAGACAAATGTAGGTTTTGTAAAACAGAATTGGAAACAGTCAGACATCTTGTTTCTGGTTGTGATATACTAATGGCAGAAGGCCTGTATACTGACAAGCATAATAATCTGGCAGGACTGTTGCATTGAAGATTGTGCAAATGTTATTATATTGAAGTAGCTGAAAAACATTGGAAACATAAGCCACAAATCATTATAAAAAATGATGAAGTTTATATCACATGAGATCACCCATTACTAACAGTTAAAAAAAATAGATGCAAGAAAAACAGATATAGTAGTCAATGAAAAGAAGACAAAAGTAGCATTGATCATTGAAATTGCTACACCCAGTGTCTTATGTACATTGAGACACAGTCATAAAATACCAGGATTTGCAAGCAGAAATGAGGGCATTGTAGAAGAAGGATACCCAGACAGTTCCTTTAGTAGTAGGAGCAACGGGCCTTATAAAAAAGAAATTTACAGTCATTCTTAGATATGTTACTGATACATGTAACTCCATATGAATTGTAGAAGGAGTCATTACTGGGCATACTGCAGGTGTTGTGAAGAGCAATTCTGGTTAACATCAAAGATTGAAACAGTACTAATTTCATTAACTTTAATCATACTTTGACTTAGGAATGGGATCCATTCCTGTCATGGTATTAGAAACCAAAACTACTTGGAGAAATAAAAAAAGAGATGTGAGAGTAGAACCCATATCCTTCTGTACCAAAGGCAAGTATGCTACCTGTTGTGCTACTAATGCTGGTTTCAGAATTTGGAGTAAAAACACTGCTGATGGCCATTTGCTAAACAAAACAGTTGCACACTGAAAACAGGCTTAACATTGGAATAGTAGATACTCTTCCCTTGAAACTCAATATTCCTTGAAAATGCAGAGAAACTCAACAGTCCTTGGAAATGCACTAAAACTCAACATTCTTTGAAAATGCACTGAAACTCAACAGGCTTTGAAATGCACCTGCTGATGGCACTTTGGTAGTTGTAGAAGATTCAGGCTCTACAGTCCTGTAATCAAGGTACAGGGTTTGAGTCTGAATAAGTTAACCAACCTGCCAACCCTAACTGGGGCATTGCACACACACACACACACACACACACACACACACACACACACACACACTCTCCCTCTGTTTACACACACAGACACACACACACACACACACACACACACACACACACACACACACACACACACACACACACACACACACTCCCTGTGTTTCTTTCTTCATCTGGAATGGCAATAGCAATTCTCCACGTGCTTGTGCCTTTCATTCTCCATAAATCCCACTTGCTGTGCTCTAATGGTTAAATGTGTGTGTGTTATACTAAAGATGCATACACAAACACTGCTAAGGATGTTTCTTAAAGAAAAAATGTAATGCACGCAGAGTGTATTCTTAAAGAAGAAATGCAATTTTTGGGGCAGTCCCTGGCTAGTGGGCTCCCTCAAGCCAGCAGACCCTAGGTGACTTCCTAGGTCGCCTAGTGCTGGATCTGGAAAGGTATTTCATCCAGATTCAATGACGTTATTGTTTCCCCCACATTAAGCACTTACATGACCCATTATAGATTGCAGTAGCCACTTTGGTATGTACCTCACTCTACATATCAACAAACTTTTAAATATTCAGAGGTTCTCAACTAAAAAGATCTCTGGTCTTAATAACCTTAGCTAATATTCCCTTATCAGAATTCTAACTTCTGAAGTAGTCAATCTATAGAAAGATCCCGTGTTTTACATTTAAAGTAATTAATCTACAGAAAACCCTTCTGCTTGCAAATGCAGTTGTAGAAGCTGCCATGTGAATGATCATCCATGTCCATCTATGTGTCTGCTATAAAGAAAGGTGCATCCTATGATGTCAAAAGTTGTATATCTAAAAATCACATCTGTAACACTGCTATCACTACCTTCATCCATTTCCTTGAATACAGTGTTTATAAATCTAAGAAGAGCTGTATCAGTGGTATGTGAAATTGTAATGACATGATAAGTTTAGCTATAAATTAATGTTGTTCATGTTGGTCACTAAGTGGTTTTAAGCTACTGATTTTAATAGCTTTTCCAAGATGATTGAGAATCAGAAAGGGGTCTCTAGTTTAAAAGTTGCTAAGAGAGTACCCACTTTATGAAGTCAGGTGTCTCTCTGAGAAAGCAGTTTATGACCCCAGTTACGGGGTGAGCCAGATAAGTGGTGTATGAAGGGACTTCCAGCAAGAGCCAATATAGAAAAATGCCAATTTCAATAATAATGAACACTTTACCTCACTAATATGTGAGTGTGGAGAGGCTATATATAAATTTATGAGTGCAGGTGTTCACAAAATATAGTTTAAGTTCACTGAAAGTGTCTTTCTGCAAGTTAATTTTATGTTTTTTTCACCTCCTGAAATGTATTTCATTGTGTCGACATGAATCTGTTTCAGGAAGGATTAACTCATTAGCAGTCAGCTGTCTGCACTTCACTGGGATGAAGTCAGTGTATGAAAGAGTTTTTGCTTTTCTTTCATTGGTAAGAAAGGATGTCTTTAATCATGATAAGCTTCATGTAAAATGGATAATCCAGTTCTGAAAAGGAGGATCTGGAAATGTACAATTATTAAAATGTGGAAATTTGACTACAGTGTCACTACTGAAATCTAGAAGTATGTCTTTATTAAAATCTAGGTAACATGATGGTTTACATCTAAAAAGTAGTGAAACAGAATCCTGTCTGACAGTCAAACAGGGTTCATTAAAACACACTTAAATTTAAAGCATGGGAGAGCCACAGGCAACCCTTCAGGATCATTCATTCTACCATAAATATATCAATGTAACTAGTAAACAATTAGAACAAATGCAGAACATGAGGTTAAAGTAGAAAAGAAGATAAAGTTAATATACAAATGCACAAATAAAATTGGACAAATCAATTGTTACAGGAGATGATGAGTAACAATCTTCACAGACTGGCCAAAGTGTTACCTGAATAGTGGCTTTGCTAGGAAAAAGTATGGCTGTGTGAGGGGCACACAAGTCCATAGCAAGTTCATAGGTAAATAGAATGATACTAGGCTATTGGCTGGGAGGCCCTTATAAGCCTAGCCAAGAATTTCACCCATCCCCACAAAGTCAGCACCTGTTTTCCCTGACCAGCAGGGACACAGGTGGGATCCCAGGGGGTATATTTTCTGTTTACCATCCACTCATCCAGGTTCCTCTTAAAGAGGGCTAGTGAGGTACTCTGCTTGACATGGAGAGGAAGTATATTCCACAGATGGGGGAGTCATTGGGACACAAATCTATCCCACCAACAAGTTCTAGTAATGTCACAGACCAGGTTGAGACCTTGAGTGTCGGTTGCGCAAGTGGAGTTTGACTTACGGATATGCAGCAACTCCATCAATGCTGAGTCTGAGACAGCCTTATATGCCAGACACAGGTCATTTCTGAGCAGTCTTTACAAGACTGAGTAGAGTGATAGGGCTTTTACTCTATCGTATAGGATATGTGTTTGAGACCCTGGATTTTCCCGGTCAGGATCCTATGTGGTCTCTCCAACTGTTGCATGGGCTTGGCAAGGTACATGGCAAAGGGGGCATTGTACTTAATAATGGTCTGATAAGGGAGGAGTACAGGGATGTTATGACCTCCTTGTTCCTGGATGAAATACCCTTACTTATGAGGTGGTCATGTAGAAATCCTTCCGTACAACATAGGCAACATGATGGTAAAAAGTCAAGTTGCTATCAACTTGGGTTCCCAAGTCCCTCATGACTGATTGCGTGCTTGATTGAGTGATGATTGAGTCCATTTATGCCTTCCTAGATATCCTTTATGGGGAGGGGCCTTTGGCCAAGTATTACTAGCAATAATTGTACTTCCCTTATTGGATAGCGGGATGGCTTAACTGTCACTGAATGGCTAGCAGTGAGTGAAGTATCTCCTTTCAGGTATAATTCAGGAGTGCTCCTGCCCTAGCATATTCTCTCTTGTCTCCCTCTATAACCCACTATGCTCCCTCAGAAGCTCCGACCAAAGTCTCTTACAGATTCATAAAAAATCTTCTGGACAAAACTCTACAGCTACCTTCCTGCTCTGTCCTGGTATAAGCTTTCCATGGCCCTCAGAAATATTACTCATACTCATGAATTCAAGACAACTCTCAGAAATTATCTATGCAGCACCTGGAGATGTCATTACAGTCATCCTACTTAAATCTTCCCTTCCCTCTTTCCTCCTTTATTCTTCTCCCTCCCTCACTTTCTTTCCTACTTCCTGTCCCACAATAATGCTATCTATTCTAAATTCCTGTGTATTAAAATGATTATCAAATACTGCTCTCTATACCCTTCTGAACTTCTACCCCCAATAATCTGACACCGTTTTCCTTTCTTTCCTCTACCCTTCTCTCTTATTTCCTCTCACACTGTAACTTGTTCCAACTAACTGCTGCGATGCTCATACTAGACCACCAATACAAATTCTACTGCATTTTGTTGGTACTTTGCTCTACCTCCCTCCTCAATACCTACTACATATTTGAAATGTCTTATTTGCTGAGATCTTTTACTTGTAATCTCATTGTCATTTGCCTAAGCTTTATGTATATACTTTTTGTTGTGTTAATTATATTTTATTTTACTCTTATTAAATTTTTACTTGACTAATTTGTACTGTTAATTTTTACTTGCGTAATTTGTACTGGGAATTTTTTTTGTTTACTTATACAATTTGTACTATGGAGCTTTTCTCCCCAGGCCTCTACAGAAAAAGGGCGCAAGCTCATTCAGACTGTCCTGGTCAACAAATGTCAAATAAATAAATAAATAAATAAATAATAAACATACGACTTACTCATAGTTCACATAGTATACAAAAGGATACTGACAGAATTAAACCCCGGACATGGAACAAAGCTCCTTCATAGTCATGACTGGCAGGCAATTAGTATGCATGTCCAGAATAATAGAATGTACTTAAATCCTTCTCTGCCACTAAACCTGACAAGTAGCAGCATTCAAAGAAGACATCTGTCACAGAAAAAACATACCAAATAAGGCATGGTTACTATGTCAATTCTCTTCTGTGTACCTTATGAATGATATATAGTAGAGAATGATCAGGCTTCATTGTAAGTTTAAGAGACATTTTACACATTCAGTCCTTCAATTGCACAACAGACCTGTTCATTTGTATGATAATAGGACCATATAGTTAACATACTGCAGTTCAGCACCAAGACAGAGCATCACAACACAGCCAGTATAAATCAAATAATGGAGGAAAATGAAGATGGGAGCTAATATTGGGAAGATAAAAATATATTCACTTAGACTATCTTATGCGGACTAGATCACACTATTGCACTATGAGATACAATACCACTCAAAGCTTCATAGTTATCCTTCATATTTAGGAAGAATTCCAAGGTATGAATCTGAAAGTTGCATGGAGGTGCCAGGCAGCAACCCTTGGATGATGATGGTTGCAAGTCGCTTCTTGATTTGGAAATGCACTCTAGCTTATAACACTTGGTGAAGATGTGCAATGGAGAACCTGTTTACTAGTTCACATTGTTGCTGCTAAAATACCTTAAAGAAAGCAATAGTAGGGGGGGGGGACAGCCCTTGTTGAAGATATCTGATAGGACATTGAACAGCCTTTCCCAGCGAAACATTTTAAAAACCCATAAATAATCCAATTAAGGAAAAAATGTGTTTTCCTAGAGAAGCCCTTAATTTGCCGGGAGCAAAGGAAACAAAAATATGATTAGATTTCCTAAACTGATTGTTCCTGGGATTATAAGTGAAAAGCTCCCCTTTGCGATCCATGAAACGTAAGATATGCACATCAGTATGCTGAAGATAGAAAGACATGGCAAGATGCTGGATGTTTTGCTTCTTTAGATACTTTTTGGCATAAAATAAGAGTTAATAAACAAAGATACTCCAGCTTTATGAAAACAAGATTATGGTTCAAAATGTGTAATCTGCAGCCCTGAAAATCTTCTAGCAAATAAACTTAATAAGAGCAAAGCAGACTTCTGGAAAATAAATTTCAAAAGAACACAGCGCTCAGAGTCAAAGAGTCCTTGTCATTCTTTACAAACCATAGTTTAAATCCTCAGATTGAACAACTGACTTCTTGAGGCAACTGAGGTGAACAACTCCTTTAAGGAGTATTTTAACAATGACAAAGAGCCAAGATGTGTTCCAGTTGAGGACACTCCAGCAAAGTAGAACAGTCGCCATTAATGGAAATATAAGGTAAGCTTAGATAAGATAATTAGAAACTTGTACCTGAACAGAAATTACAATTTTTTGCCAAAATCAACATGCCAAAAGGAAATTATTTTATCCCAACAGGTATGATGTTTCCAGTAGTAGGCTTTTTCAACTTTGTACAGAATCCTAATTAAATTTAGAAAAAAGGGTTTCTTTACTGGGGATCAAACTCTCAGTCTCTGAGCTATGAAATGACGAGAACTTAGTAACATGTACAGCTCCTATCCTTCTTGCTGTAACAGAGGATCATCCCTTTGTGGGTGAAGGAAAATTCATATGTCATCCTTAGCAAGCAGGGAGAATTCAAGTAGTCTTGACCAATAAAGGGCCATTGGAGTTTAAAACAATCCTTCTTCTTGCCTTTTACAAAATGCTTTGAACTACAAACACTGTAGGAAACCTAAACAATGGGTCTCACTTCTCATTCTATGCTCTCATCAAGAACATTGGAAGCAGAGTACTGTCTTGGGATGCAAAGAGGCCCAACTGAGGCCCAACTCTGCCATCCTCCACATAGAAGAAGACAACATACCTCCAGCCAAAATTTCTGTTCATAATCCATGTGAAAGGAGCAGCTTATCTGACCTGCTACAATGTTGCTTCCCCATGGAAGATGTACGGCCACTAATTGAAAGTTCAGAGAAAGAGTCAGTTACCATAGTTGCATGACCATTTTGCAAAAGATATGTGACCTCCTGCCATCCTGCTTGTTTATCTACCATATGACTATGGTGCTGCAAAATATTATTTGGTGTTTTCAAATGCAATATGAGTTAAGGTCACGTCTCTTTTGAACTGATATACATTTATCTGAGGTAATGATGATCATATTCTTTCAGTAACTAATGACTTCAAATTTGCCTACAAACTTAGTTTGAATACATACAGTTAATACTTAAGATGGAGAAAACTGAATAAAAGGACTGCCTAGGTTCATCTAAGCTATACAAAGACCCCAGTTGATTGATTAAGACTGACTCAACATAATCTTCACATCTAAATGATTTTTAGACTGTTACTACAGACCCTCCAGATAATATTGAAACTGCTTTATGTGGGTTTGCCATTTGTACCATAATAATGTTGTCTAATAAGTGAACTAATAATCAATAACTGCCTGGTTGACAGGATACCACACCCTGTACCCACTATTCTATTGGAATAACTACCTCCTGAGCACTATCTAGCAGTGCCCCAGGAAATTGTTTCTGTAGTGACAGGGAAATATCCGGTCTTCTACAGAGAAAGACATGGAATAAGGAAATTGAATTATTAACTTTACATACTCCATTAACTGTCTCTTTTGCTATAGGTTATTGAAGAAAACTCCTGAAGCTCTTAACAGACCAAAATGAAGAAAACTACAAATGCTACATTCTACATTGAAATCTGGGAAGATTCCTGTGGACATGATGACTTTTACTTGCCGGTAAGCATTCTTCAAATCCAATGTTAGCATTTAAGCCATGTAAGCAAATCATTACTATCCTGAACTTTCTCATTTTCATATGTCCTTTGAAGTGGGAGATACTAAAATTGTTCTCAATGGCCACTTTTTGGGGTACAAGAAAGACTTTTGAACAATACCATGCCAAATTGTAAAGGAAGAAAACTATGTCTCTGATTTCTGTTTCAACATTTAGCAAAGAACAGGTTCTGCTCTAGAGAAAAAGACACTGGGATACATTTGGGATAGGTTATACTACATGTTTTGTCAAGAATTCTATTTTCTAAACTCTCCAACACAACATTTATATATAGATTCAATGAGATGATTTTCCAGTTGCCAGAAAATGTGAACTCTTGCCCCCCCCCCCAAAAAAAATCTCATAGAAGGTGAAACTTAAGAGTCGACAGTTGGAGGCTATCCCTCCTCCAAAAGAACAAGGAGATACACCGAGTCATTTAGAAGTATTTTCTTAACCTGACATAGAGTGAATGCTTTGAAAGATATTTTGTCCCTAGTGAAAGCCCTTTTAAATGCTGAAGAGTGACCCTTTCCTAAGGTCTAACCCTGAAGAATTGATATCTGAAAAACAAACAGTCATCTTCTTATTCAACAAAAGGGGAACTTTCTTCTGTGACCAATCAATACAGCAGAACCCCTTTCCCTTTAAAAGCTTCCGGTATCTTACCCTTATTTTCCTACTCATAAATAAAGATACTGGTTTCAGGACCAAAAGGGACATTAGCTTTTATAAGACTTTCCTTATGTTAGTAATAACATTTTTTTAGCTAAGACTTTCCCTTAAGTTGTGTTATAAAATTTCTACTGCAGTTCCTTCTGGAATGACAAAATCGTCTCATGCAAAGAGCTCCTGATATGTGTACCTGACCAAATATTTTGCAAAACTGAAAACAAACAAAAATCAGATTGGTAACAGACTTTGAATTTCATGGAGATAATTACAGATGTCTTTATTCTTAATTACTATGAACACTGTATTACACTGTGTTGAAGAGAGATTCATCAGCCATGGAAACAGCTTGGCTAATAAAATAGTTTAATGATTCATCAGAAACTTTAACAGATCCAATGTCCCAGTAGCTCAGGAACTGGACGAATGCAGTTCCCTGATCAGTGCATCCTTAACTTTTGAATGTTTATCTCAAAAGCTATAATATCCAGAGCCAATTACCTTTTGTCCTTGACATCAGCCAGAGCTGTCTGGTCTAGTCCACTTGAAAATATTTAAACCACTGTTTAAAGTCCTGTTGCACAAAATATTTTTCATGCCTTCAAAACTTTTTGGCACAACATTAAGCTCTATGAACACTTCACTCAGAGCGTCAAGGTTTTCATACAAAACTATATGATGACTTGGGAAAAAATGTAAGGCAAAATCCCAATCAACTTATAAAATATTTGCCTTTTCTTAGACAAAATAACATAATTCCACTCAAAATGTACTGCCACTATTTATAAAAAAAATGTCAACTCTTTTAATTTGAAATCATCTTCTGCCTATAGTACTCATGTAAAACTGCCAAAAAATCACAACATTCTGAAAATCACTTTGCTCCAGAACAACTGAACAACTCATACAACTGGGTTGTGGATGCTGTAGGTTTAGAAGTGGAGTGATTGTTAAAGTCACACATAAAATCACATATTATTTTAAAACATATCTTTGCCTGCATCTGATTGTCATATTATAAAGCAGCAATATTACTGTGTTTGAAATAGCAGTTGCATAAATATTATACTATACGTTACTGCCATAAAGTCACCTGGTAGTAGTTACACTGATGCTGTATTTTGAAATACTGAGATCATCTACAAATTCTGCTGAAGAACTAATTTTGTGCCTGAGATGTTATTTGATAATTTATGCATTAAGGAACTGGAAAAAGCTGTTTTCTAGTCAGACACCTAATTTTGTTAATGTTAGTGTTTTCAGACTTTGTAAACATGTATACATTTGCAAAAAAAATGACATGAAGATTGCTAGAAGCACAGAAAACATTTTTTTGTACAAAAGATAAAATCTACCAGTAGCTAAGAAGACAATTATCTTAAAATACACAGTAACTTTTGATGGAGTTTTCTGCTTCAATACAAAGTACAGGAAACAAATAAATATTTTTTAAAATATTAAATAACATTCTGAATAGAATTATGGAAAGACTATTCTTAACTAAACAGCCTGGTATATAATAAAGCTCTCTGAATTTTGTTAGTAGGATAGTACGAAAACAAATTGTCAGATCCAAGGGTGTAGACGAATACTCTTTTTCCTTTGCAGAGTACATTTTTATTTGCAGCATTCAGAAACATTGTTGCTTTTTGAGCTGAATTATGTCTACAACTGTCTAAAGTGATCCTCTAATAACAGGTAAGTAATTTTCTTACAGACATGATTGGTAATCTAAAAACAATATCTTTAGTAGTTTTACAGGGGACCACTGGAAATGATGTGTACATTTATTAACTACTGGTGGGCAATATTTTTAAAGACATCCATTTTTTAGATGCCAGGTAGATTGGCAGGACAGCAAATAGAGTTTGCAAGTACAAAATGGAATTTTCTGTCTACACCCCTGGTCATAACCACTTAAGATACACAGTTGCCATAAATGGTTAAAGTCTTTGACTCTGTGCATGAGGTGCAAGGTTAAGTTATGACCTCCAGACATTTTCTGTGTAGAGTTTGCATGTTTTCTGTGTTTCTTTGTGGGGTTCCACCACCTGAAACTCTCTATCTCTGTCTGTCTAGGTGGTGCCCTATCTGGGGACGAGTTGTACTGACCAACCACTTTTGGCATCAACTGTGATGCATAGTATCCTCTTAATAAAAGAACACAATTGCCGCTAGGTGACTTGGTCATGTTGACTAATGTCACCAAAAATGGGGATGAGCATTTGCTGGTGATAACTGGATTGAGAACCCAGCCTACTCCATCCTATGCAGGGACCCATTAAGGCAGAGGGAGCAGTCTACATGCCTCTACTGGTCAGTGTATGCCTGCCATAATGCCCATGCAACTAGATGCCTGTCAGCCATTAGCTTGTTGATCTTTCCTTAGGAAGTAGAGGAAAAAGGTGGAGTTGAAGAAGAAGAAGAATGGCAGTGTTTCGAAACAGCATGTGTGAGGACTAAATGAACAGATATGTGGCTGAGAAGGTATGGAAATAAGGTAAAAAGGAAAGCTGGTGGTGGAATGCAGAAGTCCAGGAAGTTATCAAAAAAGGAGGAGCACAGAAAAGGTGTGAGAGAGAAACAAATGGATCATATTAAGAAATAATACTGGTTGGCTAACAAAGAGGCTAAAAGAGTAGATTCAATAGCAAAGAACAAAGTAAAAGAAGCACTGTACCAGCTTCTGGAAAGTGACTCAGAAGCTGGCACAAAGAAACTCTATCAGGTTGCAAGGCAAAGATAGAAAAATAAAGAAGATAGTTGTTGATAGTCCTTCATAATGGATGCCAGCAACAACCTGTTCATCAGTCCACAGGAAGTACTTTCATAACTTCTAAATGAAGAAAACCCCACAGAACCTGTATTATTCCAGACCAGCCTAAGATAAAACAGGAAGAAAAATTCACCCTAGAAGAAGTAAAAACAGCATTAAAGAAAATGAACTAAGGGAAAGCAGCAGGCTCAGATGAGGTACAGCAGATATGATAAAGATGTTGGGTGAGTTAAGGGAGAAATGGCTCCAGAGGCTACTCATACCAGTATGAAGAGAAAGGCATAGCCCAGATGACTGAAGAATGAGCATTCTAGTGCCAGTGTGTACAAGAACAAAGGGCACATTCACAACTGTGGATAGTACAGCGATATCAGACTCGTTACTCTGCATGAAAGTGTGGAGGAGAATGACTGATAAGTGAATACGCAGAGTAGCAAAAAGTTGGGAAATGAGTAATTCAGATTCAGATCAGGGGGCAGCCCAACTGACCCAATGTTTGCAGTGAGACAGATAATTGAGAAGAAGCTAGATATGAAGAAAGAGTCCAACTGGGCATTCCTAGACTTGTAGAAAGCATATGCCATGGCCCCAAAAAGCTAATTTAAGTATTCCTGTGATGGTTTGAAGTCTCAGGAATATTGCTAAAAATAGTGCAGGTTATGTACAAAGACCTAAGTAAGAAAAGTGTTAGGACTCTTGGGGGGTGAGGGGGTTCTCATCTCAACAACCACCTGTGAAAATACATTAAAAGTAATGATTTAATGCTGTTGTCACAGTGAATTTTAAAAACACTGCTCTTTTTGTTTTTCAAGCATTGGGGGCATCTAATGTGGAGCCTCTCACTTGTCACAGAGACCTACAGCCCCAACAGCCATGCATCCAGTCCTACAATCCAGAAGCTCTCTGTGCTCATCCGTCTGGGAACTGAGCATTTGTATTGGTCTTACTTTGTCCATCCATACTCAGTTTTGGCTACAGGTGTGCCATATACAGATTCAGAAAAAAATGCATCCAACAGACATAAATCATAGAGGTCTTTCTTAGGAGGGCTTTTTTTTTGTAAATGGAGCAGTAAAATACTTTGCAAGTTAAGACATCATAAAGTAAGTCACCACTTTTCAAGATCATGTTAAAGTGGCTAAGATATTTTAAGAGCTTCATATAGTTAATGGAGTGCTGTGTTGTAGGAGTACAAATAATGCCCCTATATTATTGCCACAAGAAACACATTGGTTGACCTGCTCATAGTTGTAAAGATACCTCATAAACTGTTATGTTGTGATTAGTTACTTAGAAACAAGAGGATTTAGACCATTTTTCTTAAGGAAGGTATGTTATCGGTTACCTATGCACCTGGTGTCTAGACATTCCACCTGCTAATTTTATCTAGTGTCCACATCTTTGATTTTGTAATTATTTACAAAAAACTGACTTGCACAGCAGACACACTGAGTAACACTTCAGTCAGATATTTGCCTTTATGATAATAAACTTCTCTCTGTCCTTATAAGTTCATATGTGTATACTAGGATAACGACCAGTAGGGCCCATATAAACCTAGCTGTGCAACCCAAGTGTGACCCACAAATTTGATTTATATAGGGGGTGATTTACTGACTCTCTCTGTCCATCAGAGACATAGGTGCCAGACCAGGGGTGAAGTTTCTATTACCCATCCATTTGTCCAAGTTGCACTTAAATAGGGATAGGGAGAAACTCTGCTTCACATGGATGGGGAGACTGTTCTAGAGATTAGGAATTCTCTAAGAAACATATGAGTCTCTCAAACATCTCCTATTTATGTTGCAAGGCAAATGTAGGTCTTTTAATCTAGTAGCTCTGATGCTGTTTGTTTTGCAGATGTGAAAAAGATTCATCCAAACAGAGTCCAGGGATGCTTTGTATGCCAGGCAAAGATCATCTCTCAGAAGTCTGTATGATACTGAGTAAAGAGACAGAGCATTGAGGCAATCAGTTTAGGACATTGTGTTTAATCTCTGTATTCTTTTTTTGTAAGGAACCTTTGTGGATGTTCTAGCTGCTGTATGTGTCTGGTCAGGTACATACCAAAGGAGGCATTATACACCATGGTCAAAGGCTAGATTACTGTCTACATAAATTTCCAGATCTCTGACTAGTGAATCAACTTTTAGTGGTGTTTTATTGATGACATAGTTACCTAGGATGGCTGAATTCTCAAAAGGTATTATAATGCATTTCTTGGTACTGAGTTTTAAGCCATGGCTTTGGCACCAATCATTTGTCTGTGTTAGGCCTTCCTGAAGGGTGTTCTCATCTTGGGGGGATTCAATGACTGCTCCCAGTTTGCAGTCATCTGAAAACTTGGTTAGCCAGAGGCCTTTGACATTGGTTTTGATGTCTGAGAGTAGATGTCAAAGAGGAATGGGCCTAGCACAGTACCTTGAGGGACTCCAGTGATGACCACCCTCTTTGTGGAGGTGGCCTCATCAGTTCTAACCTCCTGCATCCTATCAGTGAGCCGGTTAGCTATAAAGGGGTTTATACCTAGTTCCATAAGTTTGTTGACAATGCCCGAGTAGGGTATTGTACCAAATGCTTTAGCCAGATCTGGTAGGCAGTATGCATCATTTCCCCCTCATCCATTGCCTTAGACCTTTTCTAAAATGTCTACCAGATTCAGAAAGCATGACTTTCCTTTGACTAAGCCAAACTGGGACGGATCCAGTGTCTAGAGGTCTCCTATGTCTTTGCTGATAATTTCCATAATAAGTCTTTCCATGGCTTTGCAAATAAGTCAGACTAAAGAGTCTGTCATTTCCAGAATCTGCTGAAGGTCCTCCCTTATGAAGAGGGATGACCGTTGCAGTCCTCCATTCATGTGACATACAGCCTGTTTTAAGATTATAGTTAAACAATGACTCTAGGGGTCCTAATAAGTCATATATTAGACTGTTCAGGAGACATCCTGTGATGTTACTGGGGCTCATTCAGACTGTATTCTTGCCTTTAGCAAGTGCCTCCAATATATGCTCTAGTTATAGTTGGAGGGGTTATGTTTGAGGGTACGTTTTTGAGGATGGATGGGGGGTAAAACTGGAGCTGAATTTGTCCACTAACAGGTTTACTATATTATCAGTCCCAGTGAATGTGGCACCATTAACTTAACCACCAGTTCAGTGCAGTACTATGTCCTGCCCTTGAGGTATCTGACATAGCTGAAGAAGGCCTTATGGTTATCATTTACCTGGGAGGCTATCTTAACCTCATAGTTGGCTTTGCTTGACCTAATTAGTCCTCTTTAGTTTGATGATAAGAGTTTTTACCTTTATGGGAATTACCCTTTCTGATATTTTGCCATATTTTTTTCCTTTTGTTGTATATCCTGTTTAATTTGGGATGCCACCAGGGTGGTTTGCTTCTGAGGCTAGTTCTAGGCTTATTTCTGACATGGTTGTATAAAGCTTCTAAGAGCAATTCAATGTAGGCTGTGTTCTTGGGGTTTGGAGACTATTGAATTTTGATAAACCATCACTTAATAAAAGGTAGTTTGCCTTGGAAAAAGTTCCTGTTACTGGTTTTAATGGGACTGTAGAGCTGGTCAGACCTTGCTATGGAGAATGAGACATTGGGGGGGGGGTGGAACATTCTCCCATCTTTGTAAGCATGAGGTCCAGTATGTTGGGGCCTCTAGTGAGTGTATTCACTATTTGGTGAATGGTGTTTGTAAATGCGAAGTTCAGGAATTTCTGTGCCTGTAGATTTGAGGTGGTGTTGGATTCCCAGTTTATAGAGGGGTAATTAAAATCTCTAATTAGTAGGGTATCAGGCTGGATGGTAAGTGTTTCCAATAGATCTATGTGTGCATTGTGAGCATCTTGGGACCTGAAGTGTGACCTACAGTGGGTTAGGATATGTCTAGGGTGATCTGCATGAAAAGGAGCTCGAGGATGTCATTCTGTTTGAGGCGTGCTTGTTTTTGATGTGTATTGAGACACCTCCACCTTTAGCTCTTGTCTGTGCAGCTGCCGGTCTAAAAGAGTGTAAGAGACTGAAACCTTGCATTGCCAGGATACTCTCTGCTGCTTTAAACTATGTTTTGATAACTGCACAGATGTCTGTTGTATTGAGTGCGAGGAAGGCTTGGAGGCAGAGTATGTTTTCTTTTATTTATTTATTATTTAGTCTCCTGGCATTGAACAGGAACACTTTGAGGTTCAGTTGAGTTGATTTTGCTATGTTGGTTGGTTTGTCGAGTTAGCATTGCCTAAATAAGGCACTATGGGGGTGGATGCAGTTTTGCCAGTATTTGAAAGCCTAGAGGGGAAAGGTGTAGACTATCCTTTGCAAAGCAATGTGGTCTGTTAACCATGTCCACTCAAACTGATAAATACTGGATCCCCTTAGAATGACACCAGGAAGACAACCAATTGTTGAAATCAATCATTTTTTGCTCATATTGTGGCATCACCATCTGTGATGGTAATATATTGTTCAATGGTAATCTCATACCAGCCTGAAGCACAGTCTGAAAGCTCCATAATGGCTCTCTTCATATAGTCCAGGGAGGTATAGCTGAGGTCATTTACACCTACATGGACTATGATGGAATCATACTGTTACCTGTGGCATAATGACCTGAGTGCATAAGTGATTTGGTGGATCCCGCCTCCAGATAAGCAACTAACAGTTCTCTTCTCCTTGTTCGGGTTGGTTAGAGGGGCATCAGTGTATCTTACAATGGAGTCTCCTATGATGACACTCCTGGAAAGTGTGTTTGCTTGCCTTGTAGGCTTAGTATTTGGGGCGCCACTGAGAGTGACAGCATATGTGGTGTTAGATGGTGTTTGTTCTGAGTGCCTTTGGGTTTGCTGAGGCTTAGTTTTGGCAATGGGAAGTCTAGGCAATCTTTGTTGTTTAAGAAGATTGCTTTTAAGTGCCTCAGCATTCATTAGTCTGTGTCTGTTGTGTGCTATGTGAGGTGAGTGTTGTGTATGTGGTTTCATTAACCTGATGTGTGCTTGTATGCAAGAGTTTAGCCTCCAGTATCACTGTGCAAGTACACCTCTCCCATATCATGTCTGCTTTTTTAAGGATTAATTGGTTATCAGTAAACATGAGACAATTGCTACATTTTCTCAAGATACCCATCTCCACCAAGGTGGCTACAGAGAACTTAGAAGACTGCATATCCATGCAAGGATGGTGGTGTGTTGAGGTTAGAAGGCTATTAAGGATGTTTTGCTGGTGATATTATACTAAACAGTACTAAATCCTACTAACTTTAATATTTACCAATACTGAATTCTACTAAATCTGTAGGTATTGCCACTTGACTCCCAACTAGCTGCTCTAAGCTTGTTGGTGCACAAGGCATTTGCTCTGTATTGCTGCTTTACATTGTATAGTTTTATGGACTATTCTACAAGGAGAATTTGCTTTTTAGGTGTTTTTAGCAGCACAGAAAAAACAGAAAAGTAACTAATGAGCCCACTGACCAATAAAATGACTACACTATGAGTTCTTTTGTGTATTTTCCAACTCAGAAAGACCAGGCAAACACCTCCTTGGACAAGATAAATAAACTCAGTCCTTCTCATGTGAAAACAGTAGCAGTGCAATGCTACCCTAAACCAATTAAACAGCTAGCTGGAAATCCCTTGTTGAAGGTAATTCCAAGACAGTCCTAACAGCTGTAGCAGTGAAAGGAAAATCATTTTTTTTACAAAAAATGCAGTCATGTCTCCTTTATGGCAGTTTTACCTTTCTTGACAGTGTTGTTATGTCGGTTCTAATCCACAAGGTAGAATGATTAAATATATGTTTACGTCATTAGCATCAAAACAAACTGAAGCCCAACGCTACCAGTGGAAAGGCAATGTAAAGGGAGCAGCAGTCCTGTGGAATGTAACCGAGGCAGATCACTCCTATTGCACAGTTGGCTAGATTTAGTAAAAGTGAAAATATTTCAGTGCACAAACTTTTTGTGACAAAGGATTAGACAGTCATTATTTTTCTCCTCTGTTGTCAGCAGTGGAAATGGAATAAAAGCCTGAAAGCAAGGCAGGACTGAAGCATTAGGAATGATATCTGATCTCACCATCATTCACTCCTTTATTCAATAATGCTACTGCTAGAGATAAGTCCATGGGCACTGTACTGTACAACAGAAATGCTTCCTTAAAATATTCTGTATTAATACACTAAACTTAGTTTAAGACACTCGGTCTCCTCAAAAGTCTTTGTCAGTCTCATTTTACATCACCTAACTTCGTGTTATCCCACAGTGAAAGTAGTTCTTCACACCTATCCAGACTAAAAATAAAAGTTGACAAATGTCAGTTACAGCTAGACAGTTGAGATGCATGGCAGAGATTGCCTCATAAAGCTTGGAGGGGCATTGTTTAGCTGAATATGGCTAAAAAACAGTCAAAACTTGCAGCTGTACTGTAGAACACAGTCACTACAAATACTAGGTAAAGGATTATAAAAATAAAATATATTTTTCTTGCCAGCTGATACCCGGGGTTAGAGCTCCATTAGTCACACCCTTCCAAAGGAGGGTAGCTGCAGCAACAAATGAGGAAAACTACCCTGGGGTAACCATTCCAGATGATCTAGGGGAAACATGCTCTGTGAGAAAACAATGAAAGAGACTGGTGCAATATTGGGGAAGTGTTACCATAATAAAATTAATTTATTATTCTTCATTTAGTTAATTGGCAACACCACTAACCATATTGTCTACAATTCTACAGGAACCATAGTGACACAGAAAGGATATAGTGTAGAGTGCATTAAAATGTGTTGTGCTTTGTATCAGGTGTGATATAAAGAGATATTAACATAGCGTAATATTGACAGTCTCCAGAAAAGACAGGAAAGAGGAGAAACAGTGGGGAGAATTCATAAAGGTGTCATGTACACCTTCAGTAACCTTTCTGAATGAACAGACAGCAAAAGCATTGTAGTTGTGCTGTCTATGAATTCAGAAAATTATCCCAAGGTGTACACGTTATATATATTTTGTGGTACCCTTTATGAATCCCTCTATTTCTTTTCTACCAAGCTATTATATGAAGGACAGACAAAATATTTCCTACTCTCTGACTCACCCTGATAAGAAAACCATGCATATATATATATATATATATATATATATATATATATATATATATATATATATATATATATATATGTCTCACACACACACGCACACACACACACACACACACACACACACACACACACACACACACACACACACAGATTAAGACAGCGTACTGTGATCTACAAATTAATTTGTTCAGACATATCAAGGAAGAGTGTCCCAAATGTTTCATGTCATGTAATCTTTTTACTAGACAGAAGACCTTATGATGTGTCTGTGACATCTCCACTCTAGGCCAGGAATCAAGGAGCCTGAATCATCACCACTGACACTGGATAGGGATGCTCACTTGGAATACAAATGGATACACTCAGTATTTCCAGATGCAGACCTCTCTGTATCAAGCACAATTTCCTTTAAGAGCACACAGGGCACATGCTCAGTCTGAGTTCTGGGTGTCTCTGTCTCTCTTCAGGTCCCCAATAAGGCTCCCCACTGGCACTGTGAAACCAGTGCTTCATGTCCTGCCCCAAGTAGCTGACACAAATACACTATCTGAGATTTAATTTTCACACACACGCACACACACACACACACACACACACACACACACACACACACACACACACACACACACACACACACACATGCCTGGGAAAGGCTGACACAGATTAGCGACTCTACCAACTTTGCCCAGACTGTAAGGTAGTTTCACTGCTACCAGTCAGTTACTACAAGGCAATTAAAAGGGTACACAATTATACTGAGTGAAGTTAATATTAATACTAATGGTAATGTTGACCAAACAGACAGGCTTTCAGGAGTGGCCAGAGTTATCACCAAATAAATATATACAAATACTTTCAAAACTTAAATATTTCTTAAAAGGACCAGATACAATGAAAAGTTTAAATATATTTAATAATAAAGACTAAAAGAACAAGAAAATACTAAATATTTATTTACAGTAAACGGCAGAGTTTCAGTCACAGGAGAAATTAAAAATAACACAGACAGAAAGTTTCACACAGTTACAGAAAAGCAGTATTTAGCTAGTTTCACTATTTATTCCTGATTGACTACAAGAATTACTGATCCTACTTACTGAATAGAGCAAAGGAAGATGGGCTTGGGTGAGTGGTCATTGTTGTCAGATACAAGACAGAATACAAAATGCTGAGAGCAAACACCTACTAATATCTAAATATTATTTTTGGCTTACATAATGACATGACACACATCTGGTCATCTGACTCTGTTTCCCATGCTATCACCAACACTAGAAGCTGACAGGATTTTAGCACCTATGGGTTACCATACACACAGACAGAGCTGTGCTCAGATCTCCTGAAAGTCATAAAACTATAAAACCATGTAACTCTTCCTACAGGAGCTATCAGATATTCTCTAGCACACAGTGTGTCTCTGGCTCCATACAAAACTGTGGGATAACATCTTTGTGGCTTAACCCATAAAGCAATTTAATTTCAAGAATATTTTACAAAGTCATGTGGATTAAGATTAATCTCCACTTCCAGTATATGCTGTTACAATGTATGACAATGTATACATTTTAAACAGTTACAATAATGCATGTACATTTCTTTTCCTTCCAGAAGGGCACACTGTTGATACTTTTTAACACAAGCAAACCTCACACATACATTATCAGTACAAGCATCTGTACAAATCAGTTTGATATACAAATGACATATAATTAGTGACAAAATTCCACCTAACTGCGCTAGCATATGTTACAAATCCAATGCTGTATTTCTCCTGGCAAGGCTAGCAGTACCTCCTATTGTTACAGAATTTCATCTTCTTCTTAGCTTCCCTTCTCACATGTCTGCAAGAAGAATGCTCCTTTTATGCTCATTGTACTCTGCACATTCTTAGAAAGTCCTTAGTTGTGTCACACACATGTTTTCTTATACATTGTTGATTTAAATATTCAAGGATACCTGTTATTGCATAATTATCCTATCTCAGTCTGACTCTTAATATTAGTTTGAAAAATGTTTGAAAGAGGCCAATGTACATTACATTAATAATTAAAATCTGAACCTGTTTATCCATATGTAATAACCTATGAACGTGTTAAGCTTCAGGGTAGCATTTTGTAAGTGTTTCATGGAGAAGAGTGAATTTAGTTATAATGATGTTCCTATATCACTCTTCATAATCTAGTTTCTCATAAGGTGAAACCAAATTATTTATATCCTTTCTGACTACTTAGTTGAAAACATTGGTAATTCAGTTTTATCTTTGTAAACATTTTTCTTCTTTCCATTCATTTTCAGTATTTTGCTAGTATCATTTTTAATTTTAATCTTGACTTGAAGCTGTCCTTTACTTTTACGTATTCTGTGCATTTCACTTTTTCATAATTGTGGCACTTAGGGTTTTTGTAAACAAACATTTCTGGAAGGTTATTATTGTTATTATTGTTACTGTTGTTATTATTATTTTACTGTTAAATTGATAACAGAACTTTTTACTTTTTTCAAGATTTTTTTGTATTTCTGTTTTATGTGCTGTACTAATGGTTACCTTGTGCTTTCTCAGCTGTTGCATATCTATATAATCTTCATACTTAATGCAATTTAAAAAGCATATGAAAATATAAAATTCTGTAATTCAGTTCAGAAAGCACTTTTTCTGGTGAGTTTCAACTTGAATGCCACTGGTAAATATGTCTCAGTGTTTTATCCAAAAATCATTATCAAATTCAGTTAATATCACACTGGTTCAGTTCAGAAGTATGCAAAAACAATCAATCACACTGACCTTTAGTTGTACTGAGTAAAGTGAAAGTCTTTCTAAAATTATTACTGGTTTAGGTCCAAAATGTCCCTTTAATATTTTCATGACCAGCTTGATCTGTTTGAAGTCACTATCCTTAAATTTTATAGCTGAACCAGGTTTCAAAGTAAACTATATGTGGGCACACCCATAATAACAAATAATGTTACCACGTGCTTATCTGAAGAAATGTCAATCATATACAAAAAACGTGTTCTCACACCTCTAATAAACCAAATATTACTGTTGTTTAAAAAGCTTACATGTTCTAATCAATTGATTAAGAATTTATTAATAATTATGTTTCCTATTGCTTACACAAATGAATGTTTGATATATTTTGATACTCAGAAAAAGTTAGAATTTCAGAAGGGTGACCTATTACATTGGACTCAATTTCTCTCAGCTAATAAAATAAGCTCTGTAGACTATTTGATCAGCAGTATAGTTTGCAAAATTGCAATTGGCTGGACATCCGAATTTGTAAGGATTTTATGCATACTAAGCTTGTACCCTCATTAGAGGTATACAATAAGAGTAACTTAAAAATCTTAGATTTTATCTCAAGAATTATTAAAAGCTCACCCAAGAACACTTCATACATATATCTGTTATTTATAAATCTCTCAGAAATGATTTTAGCAAAACAAATGCTTCTTTTTGGAATTATTCAAGTTAAGTTAATAGACAAGTATTCTTAGAAAAAGGTAAAAAAAAATGTTGTTTACATTCGAAGAAGGAATCTATATCTTCCCTGTTCTGGCATGTATACACATGGAAATTTTTACATAGATGTTTTTTCACCCCACATAGACTAGCAATCATGTACAAGAAAGATGAAATGAAATGCTGGAGATGTGGACACCCTGATGCTGGCTGGATACATATGACTGTTAATTGCAAAATAATTTCTCCATTTTGGTTAGACTTTAAATATCTTTGTAAAACTCTATGGAAAGGCAACTGTATAATTTCTGACTTCCTTATCCTTTTTAATGTTCCTATTCCTGAACTCATTCCTAAAAAACAAACATTTTTATTATGGTCTATCCTCTCTATAGCAAGGAAAATCATTACTAAAAATTAGAAATCCTAATCTATTCCTGTCTTTAAAGTCGAGTTTATTCATCTTGTGAAATACATTTGTAAGAATGAGATTGCTACTACAAAAGCAAGGACTAACAACAACTCATTATTTAATTGCTTGGACAAAATTGTCTAATCTGTTACAGAAATATTAAGTATTCTCCTATGTATATTGCTTTTTTAGTTGTTTTGGACATAGTATATAGTTTTTTTTCTTGTTACTATATTGTTAAGTTTTTGTGTTATAAAATGAATAAAAACATTTTGAAAAAATAGTTAATTTCTTCCTATTTGTAGGCCATCCATGGTTGGCTTAAACTCTTTGAGTCTTCTTAATTACATTATTATTTAATAGGTCACAGACCAAGTATATTGTTTGAAGCATAGTATTCTGGAGAATTATTTGCCTAGTGCATTCACGTTTTATAGTTATGCACATTCTCATCTTAGACTCTCTCATTTACAAGCATAATTCAGTGCCCATACTATCTCCAATAAGTCATGAAAGTCCTAGCCCACTTTTTATATCCTTCTTTTCTTCATTTCCTATGCTTCCGTAGCCTGTTTCATTACTTTCCACCAAAGTAAACAGTCCTAACAAGATGCTCTTAACTCCAAATATTTCCATAAGAGATACAACCCATTATTAAGCTCTCCACTTCACCGCATGCATGCTGTCACTTTAAAAAACATTTTTGCTGCTGGTTCCTTCCTCGTTCTTCCCTTTTTTATCAGTTAAACCTAAAGCCATATGGTCAGAAAATTTAACATCCAACATCCAGTGGCATCAACATTCTTTTTTCTTAAAAAATCTTATTCTTAAACATGAAATCATTCATTGTATTATAATTAACCATTTAAACTGTCCTTTATGCCCCTACTAAACTATGCAAATCTGTTTCTTTAATATTGTCTTTGTCAAGTTTTACTTCCATTCCTTACTGCCTCTTTTTTTCAGATAACTAAAACCTCCCTCATATTGCAAATATGGATGTGGTCTCATAACAGTTCAATATTCTCAGATTTTCACCTCAGCAAGTCACAAAATATAGCCTTCTCATAAATAATATTATCATATCTACACATTCAAATATCCACTTGACATTTCACCAATATAATCACTTCATACTTTCCTCTTCACCTAAAGACCAAGCTCATTTATATCTGAATTATTCCTCTTTTTTAACCTTCTGTAATGCAAGAATCAACCTTATATCTTGGACATAATAAAAGTCAAAATTTAAATGTTCAATCATTCTTTTATCACACATCTTCTACTGAAGAAGGCTTTTTATCAAAAATGGTCTTTGGGTTGCTGATTTTTGATTGAAGTATTTGTTTCATTAGAAGTGTGCTTCTATGGTTTACTTTGAGGTGCTGGCTGGTCTTCTGATATCTTGCTTACGTTCTGTGCACCTGCAGTGAAACAATACTTGTGAGGGTTACATTTGAAAGTTTTCTATTCTTCCCAAGTATCTTTAGCAAAAACAAGTAAATGAACACCTACTGTACAAGATTTCAGATGGAGTAAACCACAATAAGGCATTTGGCACCTCTTTTATTGCAAACAACATGAAGTTCAATGCACTGCCAAACATCTCTACTAAACCTTCAAACTGGGGGTAGTAAGCCAATATTTTTAACTGCTTAACCTGAAAATATTGGTACAATTCTTGTATAACCCTTGCAGTAAAAGGTGTACTGTGGTAATTAGGTATATCTTAAGCTATAACTACTCTGGAGAACAATAACACCAGTTCTTTGGTAATAGGCTATACATGACCTTACATAATGGTGCAGCTTCTAGAAATTTTGTGACATTGTCAGCTGAGACCAAAATATAATGATACCCACTACTAGATTTTACCAATGGCCCAATACCAGTGCTCAAAGCTATGCATTCAAATGGCACATGTGTAATATGCATTGGACTCAAAGGATTAGTAAATCTTACTTTTGAAGCTTTTTTCTGACAGTCTGGAAAGGGTGAATTGATTTTTTTTTCTATTTTTTATAACTCCTGGCTAATAAGTCTATCCAGTCCTCCAGCCTTTGCTTTATCCATTCCAAGTGATCATCAAGTGCATCACTGTTTGCAAGTTTCATAACTAATTTCCTGAAAGGCCTTGGTACTTATAACTGCTGTACAATTTCTTGTATATTGTTACCCAGCATATACAAGTGATTATTGTTTAGATCAAAGTAAGGGGAAGAAGTAAATTCATCTTGTTCTTTGTCAGCCCCACTATCTATAGTCTTCCTTGCTCTAACTAAGGTATCATTTTTATATCACACCTCTAGGTCTGATTTTTTTAATCATTCTCTAAATTTGTTTGCTTCTGAGTAGAAAATGTTGTTTCCTGTCTAATATACACCTGAATTTGTTAATCAGGGTAGAGCACTGATAACAAATGATAAAAATTAAGTCTCAACCCAGGGAAGAATAGGGAACAGGCTAATACAAGGAAGTACAACATTATTTGAGTAGTCAATGATTGTATGGGTCAAAGTAAGTCCAGGTGAGTACAGTGGCATTCAAGGTAAAACAGGCGCTGAGCTACATACATTGTCAAATACTTACATACAAATATTTAATTTTATTTTTTTATTCATCCTTTTGTTGACCAGGTTACTTCTACTAGGCTAGTGGTCTCTTTTTGGGGACAGCCAAGTGGTATTTATACTATGAGAGGAAATTTGGCCATGGAATTGGGGAACTGCTTCTCCTCTTTGGAGTTGCTAGATGGCACTGAAGGACTTCTACAGAAAGAGGCTTAAGGGAAAAGGGCAGCAAGGAGGAGGAGAGAACATCTGTGGAGAGTTTGGAGGTGGAACGTGAGAATTTGGAGAAACATTTGTTCAATATGGAGCTTCAGAATGTAAGCAAAGATTCCTTTGTGGTGGATGTTACAAATGAGCAGCATTTAGCAGGTCTATATCATATTGTTTAATAGTCTATTCATCAAATGACTATTCATTAAACCCACTTAGCTGAAAACTCATTTTAGTGAACGATTGTTTCAGCAATTTTTTTCACAGGGAAAGGGAGTAGTTGGCCATCATCAGAAATTTGTCCCTTTCCCCACTGTAGTGTGATCTCAGAGTTCGTATATTTAGTTGGGGTGTGTGGATGGTGCAGCCACCCCACATTGGGGGGGGGTGGGCAAAGCCCCCTGCTTTGCTGAGTTTTAAATTGTGTAGTGTTTGTTACGGTCAGTAGCTGACCCACTAGTTTTTTTACTTGCGAAAAAATTCACTGAAACAATCGATCGCTTAACTGAGTTTTTCCTTAAGTGAATTTGATGAGTAATCATTCACTGAATAAACTATTTGGCAAAGTGACATAGACCCACATTTAGCTGTTTAGCTGATTCCATGGAGAATGAAGTAAGCTAGTCTTTTAAAGTGACGCAGATAACAGAACTGGTGTCAGGAGGGCTTGCATATGAAGTTCTGTTAAAAATAATTGAGCAGGATGATCCAGGTGGCAGCTCTGCTGTTTCATGGGGTGAGATGACAGATAACTTGCGTGCTTGTACTGAGGATGGTAATGTAGGAATGGAATCAGATGATGTGGCAGCAGAGAATGCAGCAGTTAAAATGTATGTGACAGAGACAGAAAGTAAAAAGAAAGCAGCAAAAACTGATAAGGTACCTGGTTTTGATGCAGCAGATAATGCAGTAACTAGAACATATACGGCAGTGGGCAAAAAAGGAAAGCAGCAACAAATTGTATGTAAAGCTGTTTAAAAAAGAAGAGAAGACCTACTGTGAGAATAAGGACAACAATGAGGCTGTAATACATAGATATTATGTATGAGACAATCTGGTAACTGCTCTGAGTTTTAAAGCTCAAGAAATGTGAACTTTTATACATATTGGCCCAGACACTTTTTCTGACTCAACATTTGAACCTGAGGAACTGATGATGAAATTTCTGGAACCGTGTAACACAATGAAGGACATTTATACAAGGAATGATTATTTGTTTTATGGTAGTTACCTAAATGTAAAAAAAATGTCACTTTGCAGTTTAAACTGATCAACTGGAAGAAGATAAAAAAAAAGGCATGCAGGGTTTCTGTGAAACTGTTGATAATATTGTGAAAGTTTGAGATGCAAGAAACTTATGGAATGGAGGGTGGAGACAAGAAGCTGTTTTGAAATATGAAAAACATGGGAAAACACCTGCCAAATGTTATTTTTGTGCCTGGTGATAGAGGGACATTAAGATATGCTGGCCAGCTTAAATCGTGTTTCTTTTGTGGAAGACTTTTCTTCTTTAAACAATGATTGTGACAAGGTACAATGTAACCAGTGTGGGGAGAAAGGGCATACAGCAAGAAGGTGTGTGCCTTAATGCAGGATGTATAAAAAAGAGATACTTTTGGATGGATTGCCAAGAGCAAACATAAATAATGAAAACAAAAGGGAAAGGGGAGAAAGCATACACAAGAAAGGCAAACAGAGGGAGAAGGGAGATGGTGAACCAGGAGAAGAAGAAACAAAAAGAAAAAATATGGTGGTGAAAAATGAGGAGAGATAGTGAGCGTACATGCAGGAAGAAAGGTCAGGAGAATAGATTAATACTAATATTTTTAAGTTCTAGCCTGTGAAAATGTGATTCTGAGGTTTAAGGATTTTTTGTGCATAAGCGCAGGAAAAAATATTCAACTGGGAAAAAGTAAAAATAATAAAATGAAAATTTAAAAATATTTCCCCTAAACGTTTAAAAAAGGAAAAGCAACAATTTTAGAGTACTTTCATTAAATGGGAAACATATTATTAACACAGTAATAAGGATAGGGGTACTGGAATGGAGTGCTAAATGTGAAGTGGATGTTATTTTGTTAGAGGATGTAAGATTCCTGAGAAATGAAGAAAGACTGCAAACAGAAAAATTGTGGGGTAGAAATATACTATGAATACTCCAACATATGAATAGAAGGACATCCCCTACACTTTTTGATAGGTATCATGGGATCTTTTACATACAGCAGAGCTTCCACTAGTTCAGGCAATCAGGACTTCAGAAAAATGACACAGTCAGGAGTGCAGCACCTTCCTTATAACATAAGACCTTCCTCATAACATCACAGATGTGGTAGGGAAACGCCGTCAGTGAATGTGTTTTCTGAGAAGGTAAGGAAGTTTGACATGCCCAATACCATCCTCAGCAACATCTACAGATTTACAATTGATAGGATTCTCTCCTACTTACAGTATGGTTTGGGAATAGTGCAATACAGGATTGCAAGGCTCTGCAGTGAGCAATAAAAACTGCACAAAACATCATTGGAGTAACACTCCCTACATTGGAGGACATCTACACTAAAATAGTTTTAGGAGGGCTCAAAACATTATCATGTACATTACCCACCCACAACACAAACTCTTTATGCTGCTACCATCAGGGAGGTGTTATAAGACCATGGCAGCCAGAACAACCAGGCTGAAAAACAGTTTTAAACCTCAAGCTATTAGACTGTTAAATAAAACTTATATACTACCTCTCCCTCCAGTATTATAGGTTGGTTCGTATTTGGAGGGAATGAGCCTGTTTTGCACAAACGCACTATTTTGCACAGTTGTATATATTTACTGATACTGGTATTTATATTATTGTCTATTTGTTGTCTTAGGTCACTTCTTCTTGTTAATTGTCATTGTTTTTATATATTGCTGGTTTGCAGAATAAGAATTTCATTGTACTTTGTGACACTGCCTTGAGTACATATGTCAATAAAGTTGAATTTAATTATGCTTTATTGCAGTGCCATCAAGCCATCTGCTGCGTGTGGGAATAGAACCCACAGCCTTCTGCATTGAAGATAGTCATGCTACCTGTTGCTCCCCTGACACTGATGAATGTGAAATACAGAGATGTGAAAGTGAATGGTTACATGCATTGGAGGAGTCATAAGGTTCTTCCATATTTAATTCTTTCTCTACAAATTGTAGTTCTGAACAAAAATTGCATTCAGTTTTGTTTTTTCTACTGACACCAGTCTGCTGTCTTGTATCCCCCTTTACTTGATGTTTCTGTTTTAAACTGACAAAATGGGTTAAGAACTTTGATCAAATTGTTTTTTCCTCACCATTTACTAAATAAGTAAATTATTGTTTTTGCTAAATTCTTGTTTTCAATACCCACCCTCTGCTTAGACATCCCCACTTTTAGGGCTGTCTGTTTCAGTTAGACAGCAATTTTAGAATTCTGCTCAGGCTGCACATTTCTCCAACCATCTAACTTCATGTTTTGGATTGCACCCTTTAGTAAGAGGTTCATTTTCTTCATTCCTTCAAGTCACCTCTGTTCCCCTCTTTTAACACCTTCAAGCTCTAATGCTTTACTATATAATTCCTTTCCTTTTACTACCTCTATTCCTTCAGGCTACTCTGCCATAGAACATACATCTGCCTTTACATCAAATTCTGTTTCACTGCATAAGTCTGCTTCACTATCTGTCTGAAGTTACACTTGAGTGATTTATTTTCTTTCAAATATGAATGTGGATTGGTGCTGCATTTTAATGCCAGTAACTACTTCACTCAGTACCTTCCACTGTGTTCTCTTCAGTACTAACACTGTCATCTCTGGCTATCTTATGGGCTGTTCTGGTATGTCCTTATTATAAGATCTTGATAGCTCAATGGGTTATTTATTATCAATTATTCATGCCCATATGTTATTCCCATTAACGTCTTGTATAGTATTTTTTTCTTCTGATATATTTTTTTGTAAGTATATGTCAAATCACAGTTCAGTTTCAATTTCTATTTAATTCTGACATAATGCTACACTTAGATGATTGGATTCTTCTCTGTTAATGCTACCTTTCTGATGCAAATCATTTAAATATATAACTTCTTCCTATAACTTCCAAAGTGCTTTAAATTAGGGAAAATCTTTCCCAGCAATAGCATCATATTGTAGTACAAGTACTATCCTATAGGATGTATTTCTTTTTTTTTTCCTTAAAGTTGAATTGCTTCTACCTTCTGCTTGTTATTAAGTCTATACTGGCACATATTGGAACTCTTAACTAAAATAACCACACTGTCTGACTTCTGCAAACCTTGCAAGTCATTGCCTTCTAAAATTATGATGCATTTAAGTAATGTTGTCATCGCACAGTAACGAAGTGTAGACTGTATAGATTTTACACCTGTCTTGTCTTGTTCCATGGGTATTTTTTTTCTCAGCGTGCACTTCAGACATTTACGAATTCTTAGTAGTAATACTGTTTCCTTTACCAACACAAGTTCTAGCTACATTTTCATTCTTACAACACCTTCATCAAGATATCGGAATAACAGATAGATTATGTTTCAAAGGTAATAATGGCTTGTTAATTATTGTCTTAGATTTACATACACATATTTCAGTTTTAAGCATACTGTCATTTATTAGAACATGTTCAGCTGTGATAATGAAATTTTGGAATCACTTTTATATACCTGTTCTTTTATACTAACTATAAGCATTTCTGTAATTTGTGCTTTACTATTACAATCAGGCTGTAACCACAATTTAGCAGTATGTTTATGAATAAGGATTTCTGCCCTTATTAACTCACTGGATATAAAATTCTTACTATCAAATGCAATAGCTTGCATTTCAGGAGTAATACCTGTGGTAGACAAAATATATATATATATATATATATATATTTATTTCATTTTGTCATAGTCCAAATAATCCATAACCTCCATTTGAATGTATACCTTTAAAGCATGTCCACTCAAAATTAATGAAATGATTTTTGTGCATTTGGTTTTGTTCCACTTCTCTTGTTTAGCATATCATTCAAAATACCCAAGTAGGATTGTATTGCTTTTTATTTAGATGGTTTCTCTAAGGGTGGTGTAGTTTTTGGACTCAGTAATTTACTGGTCTGAAGTTTCTCTTGCTGCTGTATGTTTTCTAAATGCTAGTCTTTAACCATCCCCCTCTGAATTAAGGTTTCAAGAAGCTTCTCTGTGGTTTTCTTTGGTTCTTCAAAAGCAGTTCTGACTCATGCAGGTCACTTCAGGGTTTCTGTTCTTCATTTACTAACAACATCTAATACAGCACAAGTACTCAGACTTAATCTCCCAGGACTTAAAACAGCACTGGAACTTCAAGTTTTAGTCAATTTTTTTTGGCTTTTGTTACACTACCCTTAGCTTTTGTTATTCTACAGTGAAAGTAGTCACTGTTAAATTCAGTGGCAACAAATCCATCACTTATCTCTATGAAGATTATTAGAAAATGTAAAGCACACATGCTACTGTTTTTTGCCCACTGCCAAGACTAGAAGTGGCATTTTAATGACACTGGACCCAGAAATAAAAAAAAACTGCAGATTTATTAATTTTACAGTTCCATACTTACAAATAAAATAATGGAAATACATTATATCAGTCCGAAATATAACATCTATGAATATTTTTCCACTGTTTAAAAAAGTCCAGAATACAACAAACTACAAGTTGAGCTAAGGTTTTAGGTTCTAACCAAACATGGTCTACTCCTAGAGTACCAGGTTCCAGGCTCTTAATTCCATGCTTCACTTACAGCTTCATTCTCTTAGCAGTTGGAGACCTCTTTCTTTCTGGGGAATCATTCTCCAAAGCATAAATTCACAACTCTGATGGAGGCACCATGGCAGTCTCCACTCAGACAATGGACAATGAACGTCTCCCTTGAGATCATAATAAATATGGCATGGCTTAGGGAAGCTAGAATTTCATACCAAACTAAATTTTATAATTGGCTTAATGAAGATCAAACCATGTAGGAAATTTTCCTTTCTCTAACGCATATTTCATGCTTGTTTTTTTAACAGTTCAGTTTGCATCACACTTGATTTATTAGCAGTTATTTGAAACTAAACCATTTAAAATAAGATGTTTCAATACTTCTTCATACTTACTGAATTTGTTTATAATGACAATGTTACATAAAGCATTTACTAATACCCCTAAATGATATAGTGTATATGTATTTCCCTCTCACTAATCTCTTTCTGAGATAATTATGACTTCATATTTTCAGCATATTATATCTAATGATAACTATAAAAAATCACTCCATTTTGATGTTGCATGTTTTTCTTCAATCTTCTTTTAATTCCTTCTTCTTTTCTTGTCAAGATTCTCCTAGCCCTCAGAAATAATCTTACTTTATCATAATCGCCGTGCACCACACTATTCTTTGAGATTATATTTTTTTAATTTTTCATCCATTATAAAAAAATTTTGAAATAGTAATTATGTGTGTGTGTGTGTGTGTGTGTGTGTGTGTGTGTGTGTGTGTGTGTGTGTGTGTGTATGTGTGTACTTATTCTTTTGTTAAAATATTTTTTCTTTCTTCTTTACCTTGCTGAATATTTCCCAAACTCATTTCTTAACTTTAGCTTTGATAATGAACTTCTTTATCACTTTAGATTTTACTTAGTATAAAATATAAATTTAATGATGCTGAGTGTATACCGGAATGTTACGAACTGAATCTGCTTTCATTTTACCATTCTAACCAGAATTAATCCTGATCCCATGAGAATACAAGCACTAACTGTATTCTTTCATGTTCTGTCTTCTCTGGAAGTACATATTCCTAGGTGTCTATCCCCAACAAAGTTCCATTTATCAAATATACCTTCTTCACAAATGACATTTTGAACATTTTCCATATATTAATAATATATGTAACTTTGTCAAGTTTTTTTTTCCATTTCTTGTTAATTCATTCTTTTGATATATTATTCTTAACACAGATATCCCCCTTTCTGCAAAATATATTACACCTGCTTTAACTTTTTTCCCCAGTCCTTTGCGTCTATTTTTGTTTATAACTGCAATGCCATGTTCTTCTATTTTTTCTGTATTTATACAGTAATATCTTTGATCCAGTTGCTTTTCTTTCATACTTTATTATGGATGCCATCATAACATGATAAAAGACAAATAGTCACACATGAGCAGTGCTGAGCCACTCTATTCAGGACTTTCTGTTATTGTGTTGTCGGGGCTCATAATAAAGACATGCCTTACCTAATCCTTGAAAACATGTGTACATCCTAAACAAATATTCATAGACATCTGAAGCTTATTTCTGCCTTTTGTTTGTTTTCTATTCTGTAAATAATGGTTAAGCCATTAATGCCATTAATGTATTGAGCAACAATGGAAATACAGCATGCTCAATAGCCACATAAATGGAACAGTATCTTTAGACCAATAAACTTTGTAAATACAAACTTTGAACACAAAATACTCATAGGTTCATAGATTCATAGGTGCATACTAGGCTAATGGCCCTGGAGCCTTTACAAGCCTAGCCCACAGAAGTGTCCTGGCTTCATGCCGCCCGATGTTAGTTCCCAGTGCATCTATCAAGTACAGCCACTGGAGTGATCCCTGAGGTGAACTTTCTATTTCCCATCCACTCATCAAGATTTCTCTTGAAGAGGGCCAGTGGAGTGCTCTGCTTGACATGTATGGGAAGTCTATTCCAGAGCATGAGCAGTCTCTGGGTTATGAACCTGTCCCTCCAGCATGTTCTGTTGATTGTGGTAATGAGGTTGAGGTCTCTGGAGTGTGTGGTGTGGATGGATTGGGATTTCTTTAGATGTAGAATTTCTAACAGAGCTTAGTCAGACATGGCTTTGTAAGTCAAGCAGAAATTGCCTCTTAGTTGATGAAATGAGACAGAGAATAACTGGAGTTTTTTGAGTCTGTCCATGTAAGTCATGTGTTTAAGGCCTAGGATCCTCTTCATGAGGTACATTTGTGGCCTTTCCAGCCGTTGCATGTGTCTAGTGAGGTACATGCCAAATGGGGCAATACACTCAATGATTGGCCTAATGAGGGAAGAGTAGAGAGAGATGATGACCTCTTTCTTCCTGGATGCAAAACCCTTGATAATGAGATGTGACACATAGAAGGACTTTCTGATTACAGTGGCAATGTGGTGGTCGAAGGAGAGGCTGCTGTCAGCCTGTGTCCCCAAATCTCTTATAACGCATTCAGTGTTCAGTGGGCTCTCATCGATGTAATTAGTGGGAACTGAGTTATTCCCAAAGGAGATAACAACGCATTTTTTGGCATTAAGCTTAAGGCCATGGTTTAGACACCAGTCAATGGTCTCAGTGAGGCCTTTCTGTAGGATGTCTACATCATTGGGGAGTTAATAATGGCTCCCAGCTTACAGTCATCTGCGAACTTGGTCAGCCAGAGTCCCTCCGTGTTGGCCTGCACTTCTGAGAAGTACATGCCAAACAGGAGAGGATCCAGGACCAGTCTCTGTGGGACTCCACTCGTGTCTGGTCAGCAATCTGACTTGGAGTCTGCTACTTTCACACTGTGGGTTCTATCTGTGAGCCAATTTGCAACCCAACTAGTGATATAAGGGTTGATGCCTAGTTTGGTGAGTTTATCAATAATTCCTGAGTAGGGAATGGTATTAAAGGCCTTGGCCAGATCAAGATAGGCTATATGAACTGCCTTGCCCTCATCCACAGCTCTGGTGACTGACTCAAAGAAGTCAACCAGCTTGAGCAGGCATGATCTACCTTTCACAAAACCAAATTGTGCGGGATTTAGAGTTTGGAGATTCCCTATATTCTTGTTAATTAGGTCCATGATGACGTGACATAGCCTTACACATCAGACTCGTCAGGCTAATGGGGCAATAATTCCCAGGGTCTGTAGTTGCTCCCCCTTTATGGAGAGGGATGACTGTAGCAGTGCGCCATCGGTAGGGACAAAGCATGAGGTGAGGCTGTGATTGAATAGGGCACACAGATGTGGTGCCAGTTCACTTTGTAGTTCATGTAGAACACATCCAGGGACATTTTGGGGTCCCATGGAAGCTGTATTCTTGGCCTTGGACAATGCAGCTTTAACCTGTGCTGCAGTAATGCTGGGTGCCTGGCATTCCTCCAGTATTGTGATTGGTCCTTTAGGGGGGGAGAGAGGGGTAAAGTTGGCACTGAATCTGTCAGCCAGTATGTTGGCAATATCTGTTGGCACAGTATAGGAGCTACCATTGTGCAGTAACTCAGAGCAAACCTGTGTATTGCCATGGAGATTCTTGATATAACTATAGAAGGCGTTGTGGTTGTTTTTGCCATTCTGCCTTCATAGCTGGCTTTAGAGGTTTTGATGAGGGATCTCAACTTTTTGTTGAGGCTAATAAGGGAATTTTTCCAGTCTTGGGACTTCAACTTTTTCTGCAACTGTTTCTTCCTTCTATTGTAAAGTTTATTAATGGCAGGGGACCACCAGATTGGCTTCCTTTTTTTTTTTTTGAGGAGAGCATATTGGTTCTTTTGGATATGGCTAGTTCCATGCATTTATGTATGTGTTCATACAGTGCGTTGGTGTATGATTCGGCAGTCATGCATCTATTTTCCATTGACATGGGTGCCATGAAGTTAGCCATCTCTGTTTTTATGAGCCCAAAGTCAGCTTTGGAGAAGTTTTTCATGGTGGTTACCTTTGCATGGGGTGTGGGTGAGATGTGGATTTCCATGGTGATTAGTTTGTGGTCAGATCTAGCCAGGGAGGAATTGACTATTGCTGTAGAGCAATGGTTGCCCATGTTAGTAATAACCAGGTCAAGGATGTTGCTTCCTCTAGTGGGGGTGAGAATGAGCTGGTCCAAGGCATTGGAATTGATGAATTCCAGAAAGCGTTGGGCCACTGTATTGGTGCATGAGTAGTTTTCCCAGTTGATGTAGGGGTAGCTGAAGTCATCTAGTATGAGAGTGCTGGTTTGGACCCTAACAGTTTTCAGGGTGCTTAGGAACATGGAGTGAGAGTCTTGGGACATGGTTGGGGACCTATAGCAGGCTACGACATGAATCGCCATCTTACCCAATGTTAGTTGTACCTGAAGTATCTCAGATGCGTTATGCTGGGCTACTAGTTTGCAGGTGTTCATATCCTTTATGAGGGTTCCTATTATGTGATTGAAGATGCATTTTTTCTAATGCATCTTGATCAAACTTGAAAGCACAAAACGGCAAAATAGCGAAATGGCATATAATCGCTTGGCCACCTCCATTACTTTTCTGTTTTTGTCACTGTAGTGCGATCTCGGAATTGGTATATTCAAGTAGGGGGTGGGGGTGAAGCCTCCCACTTTATGTAATGTTTTAAAGTTTCTTTTTTTTTTCTTTTGTGGAACAACGATTTTTTTCACTTGGAAACAAATTGCTGTTCTAAGTGTTCCAGATTGTAAGCTTTCACTTATATGGGGTCGATAAAGCAGCGTTCACTTTTTTAAGCATTCACTGATTTAATATAGACCTCTTTATGAATATAGAGACACCACAGCCTTTGGAGCTTTGGTCCAAATTCTGGGTCCGAAAGGTGCGGAATGAGTTATAGCCTGGTAGCGCAGGAGTACTTTCTGCTGCTTTAGACCAGGTCTCTGTTACAGCACAAATGTCGATTTTCTCCATTTTGAGGAGTGCTTCAAGCAAGTGCATCTTGAGATTTAGACTTCTAGCATTGAGCAGCATGACCCTCAGATTGCATTTATTACTTCTAACATTGAGCAGCATGACCCTCAGATTGCATTTATTTACAGCTGTTATGGTGGTAATTTGGTCTTTGGAACATTGCCTAAAAAAGGCACTACATAAGTGGCAAGAGCCTTAGCCAGTATCTGGAAACCCAGATGTGACAGATGCAGGCCATCTCTGGGAAAGCATCGAGGTCTGTCACTCATGTCATCCCAAGCAGACAGATACTGGATCCCGTTAGAATGACACCAGAAACTTAGCCAATTGTTGAAGTCAATCATTTTCTGCTTGTACTACAGTATCATTCTGGGTGATGGTAGGCTGCTGCTCAGGGCTAGGGTCATACCTGCCTGGGCCACATAATCTGAGAGCTCCTCCATGTCTCTTTTCATGTAGTCCAGGGAGGTGTGTCTCAGGCCATTCACACCCACATGGACAGTGACAGAGTCATACTTGTACTTGTTATGGAGTGGCCTGAGTGCGTGTGTTATGTATTGGATTCTGGCACCTGATAGACAGCTGACTGTTACCTTCTCCTTATTCAACCTAGTGAGTGGGACATCAGTGTGCCTCACTATCGAGTCACCTATGATTAGTGCATTGTGCAAGCTGTTTTGCCTTAGGGGCTTAGGTTGAGGGGCACACTGTGTAGGTGAGCTATGTGCCTTGTGGTTTGTGCTGTTTTGTGGTAGTTAAGTGCGTTTCTGCCTTGGAGGTCTCTACAGTTTGGGTAGATTTCTATTGAGCACCTCCACAAAGGTGGGTAAGTGATTTGTGTTTTTATGTGAGAGCTGTAATGGTGGGTGTTCTGGAGGGCTATGTGTTGCATGTGATGTGGTGCAGGTGTTGACCTTCTCCTCCTGACCAGCTATTCCGGTCTTGGCTTGAGAGTGCATGGCTTCCAATTTGGATATATAAGTGCATCTCTCACAAGTCTGAGTGTTGGGGTGTAAGAGGAGAGGGTTGTATGTGTACATGAGGCAGTTGTTACACTGCCTCAGAATGCCCAAGTTCACCAGGTTAATAGAAGAAAGCACATGGAACTGACCTTTAGACATGCCAGGAGGGATGATCATTATTAATAAGTACTGGAACTGTTTCTTTATACAGTCCTTTTACAGGAAAAATGTCACTCAAGGTGTCTGAGTCTGTACAGAGCACTGCCAAGCACTTGAGGGGAAACTAATACATAGACCCTGAAAATGTAAGGATGAAGTATTTAGATAGATATTTTGAAGTTAGAAAGAAATCACACAGTACTTACTGAAAAATAAAGAATTAGCTTGTCAAGAATGATGAAAAGAGGGGAGTCGCATGAATAGCTACTTCCTGGCTACTACTAATGCTGGTTTCAGCACAGCTTCACTCTGTTGGGATACAATATTCCTTTGCTTCTTCTCTCACCAGAAGCAAAATGTTAGCACAAATCCCAAGAAGAGAAGCAGGCCACAGCCTGTTTACTGATCCACAGTCTTGTCCCAGATGATGCAAGGGTCTGCAGGCTTGTAGCCTTTTTTTGGTAGATGCCTTGAATAGCAACCAGACCCGTCATGTACGTTAAGCACAGACACTCACTCTCCAAACAGAAAGAGTCAGGAATCAATGCACTCTGCTCCTACTCTCACCAGGATCAGAATATAAGCACAGATTCCAAGCTGTCAACTATAAAGCAGTTATTAAGCTTTCTGGCCATCAGCAGTCTCCAGGAAATAATGTAACTGCACTCCTTCTCTCACCAGGAGAAAACAGAAGCACTAATCCCAAAATGAATACTGAGAGGCAGAATGTGGGCTCTTCAATAATTGGTGGTCTTGCAATAGATGCTTAAAGGTAAAATTAAAAAAAATGGTTTATCCTAAAGACTGCGGTGTGCACTAGAGGAGTTAGATTTGAAAGTAGGTAACTTAAGTGTTACCTGTCTAAAAAGTTAAGTTTTAGTGGAGAGTCGCTATTTTTAAAACAGCAAGATAGATTGAAAGGGGGTGGTTACTTTTGTATTCTGGTACAATGGAATACAGTAGGATGGCCAATAAATTTAAATAGTTGAAGGGGAGAGATTTCACAAAATGATAATGTTGTGCTTACTCACACCAGCCAGTAAAAGCAGAGAGGAAATGAGACATATGGCCAAATTAACATAAGGGGCAGGCAACTAGATAGACAGGGGTGTTTAAGAGTAACGGGGTGGGAGGCTGGGAAATAATTTCTGTCTGACTCACAAGAGACAGAGCTGTGGTCTCTTTTCAAGTTTTAATATGCAGTTAAAAGCAGAATACAAGTAAAACACAGTGTAAAGAAAACAAAACACAGTATACAAAATAGAAAAAAACAATAAAGTAATACAAAATACAACAAATAAAAAGCAAACTAACCTTTCCATCACAGCAAACTGCAGCAGAGTCTGGGTGAGCCTTTCCAGTAAAGTATCACAGTATAAGAGTCCTATGTGATGGTTGTGAAGGTCTTCCTCTTCAGAAGATTGACTTTTCTGAAAGTTGAACTCGTGTGGTTAAAACCATATGATTGATTTTCCCAAAAGTTGAAGTGTTTGTACTAGATCACTTCTGAAGAAACCCAAAGTTGAAGTGTTTGTACTGTGCACTTCTAAGGAAGTCCAAAGTTATTTATGGTGGATGAAAGTACTGGACTTTTGAATAAACGTATTTATTGTGTTTTGAACAAGTGACAGTGTGCCTCTTTTACTGAATACTAATGTGCATGTTTCTCTTTGTTTTTGGTTATGTCTATATGCAACAGCTGTTTGGTTATGAATTGACAATGTTCCCCACTGTAGTGTGATCTCACAGTTGGTATATATATAATTTGAAGGGGGGTAGTGCAGGGGAGATTTTTTTTGACCTTGTTGAACAGTGATCATGTGGTCGTGACCACATGTAGTTTAGTGCTCCATGATAATGAAGTTATGATGTAGACCCCGCTATGGGACTTATTTTTGTCATATCAGAGTGTTTATAGCCTCAGGCACCCTCAGAATCAAAACGTATTCCTAAAAATAATACAGTTAAGGACCTGAACCACCTAATCAATGCAGCTGATACTGAATTTAGAAATAAACCTTGTATGCCATCTGATGACATATGCAGGGACTGTGTACCCTTATAAAAGCTTGGCTAACAGGTTATTTTGTAATCAGTAGACAAATTTTTTTCTGCCATTGTTATCCTTATCACCTTCATCATCATGACAGGTGAAGGATTTGGCCATATATCTACTAAAACTAGCAGACTGTCCTGCCTCACACTCCTCATGTGACTATTTAAGATAGTTAAAGAATTTAAGGTTTTCTGCCCACATCATTTACTCAGGGTGACTGTTTCACACCTCAACAATTCTAGAGTTAAACCAGTTTTCATGGATTTCCCTTGCATTTAGTTTTCAGAAGTCTGGCTATTTTATTACTTCCAGAAGTCAAGGCCAATGTCAATGGTCTCTGGCTGACTAAATTTGCAGATGATTGCTGTCATTAAATCCAACACTGACACAAATGTTCTCCAGGAAGGGCTGACACAAACAACTCGTGTCAGAGCCATGGACTAAAACTAAATGCCAAGAAATGCATAATAGTATCCTTCAGGAAGTCATCCACCCATGGTAACCATCATATTGACAACACATCCCTTAGAGTTGACCCCATAGTGAGGGACTTAGGGACACACAAATAGACAGTAATCTAGCCTTTGACCATCACGTGTCTATAGTAGTGAGGAAATCATTCTATGTTGCGCAACTTATAAACAAAGGTATGGCATCTAGGTCCAAGGAAGTCATTAGTCCACTGTATTCAGCATTCATTACACCTATCATTGAGTACAATCCCCCTTTTGGTATGTATCTAACCAGGCATATCCAACAAATGGAACGTCCACAGAGGTTCCTCACTAAAAGACTACAGGACGTAAGTAAAATGTCCTATGCAGACAGTCTCAAGGCCCTAGCCCTGTATTCTCCCTCTTACAGACTGTTGAGGGAAGATCTATGTCTGGCATACAGAGCATTGTCAGACCCCACTCTGATGGACCTCCTGCATATCCACAAAACAAACAGCACCAGAATTACCTGTTCTAAAGACTTAAACCTTGCCTGTGATATAAATAGGACTTGCTGAAGAGACAAGTATGTATCCCAGAGACTACCCCATCTTTGGAACAGGCTCTCCACCCATGTGAAGCAGAGTTCTTCCCTAACCCAATTCAAGGGCAACTTGGACAATTGAATGGGGAAAAGGAAATTCATCCCTGGTTTGGCACCTATGTCTCTAATGGATACAGGCAGCCTGTAAATGGTTCATCTTCCAGGCCCCTGCTTACACTTATCAAAGGTACCAGAACTTGTCAGAGATTTGAGATGCATGGCTAGGCTTAAAAAGGCCCTTATGGTCATTAGACTAGTTAACACCTACAAACCTATTAATTTACGATATGGATTTTTTTTCAGTTTCATGTTTTCAAACAGCATTTAATGCTTGCATGTCTTACATAGCACATGCATGTCTTATCTTGGTTGTGTGCACCTTCATGACAATGAGACTGAGTGCACCTTCATGATAGTGATACTGTGTGCACCTTCATGACAGTGACACTGTGTGCACCTTCATGACAGTGACACTGTGCGCACCTTCATGACAGTGACACTCTGCTCACCTTCATGACAATGACACCCTGTGCATATTCATGACAGTGATACTTTGTGCACCTTCATGACAGTGACACTGTGCACACTTTCATGACAGTGACACTCTGCTCACCTTTATGACAGTAACACTCTGTGCACATTCATGACAGTGACACTGTGCACACCTTCATGACAGTGACACTGTGTGCACCTTCATGACAGTGACACTGGTGGTATAATGGTAAGCATGGCTGCCTTCCAAGCAGGTGACCATTGTTTTATTCTATTTTTTTTTTTACTTCATGAGCAACATGTTAAACCCAGCAATGAACTTCAACCCATACATATTACAGCATTCAGTCATATTCAGCACATTTGCATTATACACATAACGCAATGATTTTATATGGGTTAGCCACTGTTGTTTTGATTTGTTTCATCCGTACCTTCTATAATTTATATTACTTTATAAGTCCCCCCAAATTTTAATACTTGTTAGTTTATATATGTTAGCCCCTCCTCATATTTATGATACTTAATCCTCTTACCTCTCTTTTCCATGTCTCCCACCTCTGACTTCTGCCTAGCCCCCCATACTATGTCCCACTTCTCTTTTAGTCTTTTTACCCATCTCCTATTACCCTCACTCACTGCTGTTTGTTTTATCCATTGTCCTAACCTGTATTCCCTAATGCTATTAATTTAACTTGATTTCCAACCCTTAGTGGTTTCTCTTTTCAACCATTCTAACATTAATAACATCTCCCTTTTTTTTCTCTTCCTCATCCCTCCTTCCTTTCAACTATTCAAAGGGTTAAGCATAACATCCATCCTTCCTTTACTTGTTTATTACATAACTTGATCTACATTGATTTAATTGACTGACATTCTTACATGAATGTTATCTATGTGCCTCCCCACATCTGGAGCACATCTTTCCCATTATAGATTCATATGTATGTACTAGGCTAACAACAACTGGGGCCTTTTTAAGTCTAGCCATGCATCACAAATCTCTGACAAGCTCTGGTACCCCTGGTAAGTGTAATCAGAGCCTTGGAAGATGAAATATTTACAAACAATGGTCTGGGAGATGAACCATTAACATGTTGCATCTGTCCATTAGAAACAAAGGTGCCAAATAGAGATGAAATTTCTTATTCCCCCTCCAGTTGCCCAAGTTGCCTTGAATAGTGTAAGGGAGGAACTCTGCATCACAAAGATGGTGCACATGTTCCAGAGAAAGGATAGTTTCTAGGATGCATACCTGTCTCTCCAGCAGGTCCTATTTATATCACAGGCAAGGTTTAAGTCTTTAGAACAGGTAATTCTGGTTGCTGTTTGTTTTGCAAATATGCAGGAGATCCATCAGAGTGGCGGTGTAATGATGCCTTGTATCCCAAGAATAAATCCACGCCTCAACAACCCATAGGAAACAGAATATAGGAATAGGGCTTTGAGTTGGTCTGCATAGGCCATTATATGCCAGGTATTATTTTAGTGAGGAATCTTTGTGGACGCACTAACTGTTGGATGTGCTGGTTAGGTACATACCAAAGGGTGCAGTGTACACAATCATAAGTCTGATAAATGCTGAATACAATGGAATAATGACATACATGGACCTAGATGCCATACCTTTGTTTATAAGTTGCACAACATAGAATGACTTCCTCACTACTGTTGACACACACTGGTCAAAGGCTAATTACTGCCTATGTGTCCCCCCAAGTCCCTGACTACTGGTTTGACTCTTATGGATGTGTTGGCAATGTGATAGTTCCCAGAACTGCCTGACTTCCCAAATGATACTATTATGCATTTCTTGGTGTTTAGTTTTAGTCAGTGGCTCTGACATCAGTTATTTGTCTGTGTCAGCCCTTCTTCTAGAACATTAATATCTGTGGGAGATTCTATTGACTGCTCCTAATTTGCAGTCATCTGCAAATTTGTCAGCCAGAGGCCCTTGACATTAGCCTAAATTCAGAGAAGTAGGTATCAAAAAGGAGCAGTTCCAGTCCTGATCCCTGACAGCCTCCACTGGTGACTGGCCTCTTTGTAAATTTGAACTCTCCAGTTCTAATTTGCTGGGTCCTGTCTGTGAAACAGCTGGCTATCCACTGTGTGACACAAGGGTTTATACCCAACTGTCCCTCATCTCCTAATACCCTTAGGATCTTATATCAGTGATGCAACAACCTCATAGGATGACCCTACAGGCCCTGCTAACTTCAGGCTTTTCACCACCTGCAATGTTTCATCCCTTTTCTTGCCATTCAGCCATTCTCCATTTTCACTTATATACTTCTCCCTGGGTTTAGTAAAACCAGCTGTTTCTTCCTGTTCTCACAGATCCCTATATGTTTGCATTGTCCTCCCTTTTTCTATACTTCTCCACTCAGGCTCCTTTGTTCTAATATTCTTAATATTTTCCTTCTGACATTCATCACCAGATTTATCCTCCTGATTACTCCACTACATGCTAACAGTCCTATACATGTGTCTCCTTCACCTGCACGAACGTCACATCATTATAATTATTACTGCTTTTAATACCCTAGTAGGGAGGGAGTAAGAACAAATACGGATGTTCCATTTAGCCACTATACTAACAAAAACATGGATAGGATTTAAAACAAACTCTGAGACGGTTAACAAAGAAGACATCAATTGTCTGAGTTGGCTTCTACTATATATGGAAAGCAGTAATTATTAGGTCTGCATCTCTTGAAATTGTGAACTTCAGCATGTGGGCACTTAGTTTAGGAACCTCTTTTATAAATACTCATGGTATTCCTTAGACTTCTACTTGGTATTATTCTGTAGCTCCAGGTCGTTTCATTCACTCACATTCACTATACATGTTTCCTAGCAGATATTAACTTTCTTCATGTGCAGCAAGGTGTCATTAGTTCTAGACAATTTACAGATCTTATTGAGGGTTTCTGATGCCTACTTATGTCCTTGGCAGCACATCACTTGCTAGCAGCTTGACATCATCCACATATTTTAAAACTGTTTCAGATGGTACTTCAAAATCTGTAAATGTAACAAATAAATCTGGGTTAATCACTGATCTCCGTAAGATACTGCTTCACAGTACATTCTGTATTCCAATTGCACTGCATCATGTTTAATTGCCAACATGCATTACATAATTATTTTCTAGATGAGGTTTAAACTGTATCCATTTAAACAAATATTAATGGGTTTGGCTACCTGTAGTTCACTACTTTTCCGACATACAAGAGTCAGCACTAAAAATCATGTTTTCATTTACCTTTTACTGAATAATGCAACTCTCAAAAAAATGAAAACAGGTAGAAAAAATAAAAGTGGAGATAATTATAATGTGAAAATTCTGTAACCGTAACAAACACGTTTTATGTGTAAGATGATGCAGATCATATCATATTTGGTGCAGATTTAACCCTTCACATAAAGCTTCTTATCCAAATCAATATCAAACATTTACTTTATTTATTATTAACCAAGTAAGCAACTTCAGCCAAAGTGGACCCATTTCAGCCACTACCTTGACATTATAATGTAACACAATAAATAGTACAACCATATGAAAGGAAAGAGCACATGCCTGGTAAAGAAGCAGATTGACTCTACTACACTCTAAAAAGAGAGTTAACCATCACTTTACACAAGTGTTCAAATGCAGTACGATAAGGAATAACATACAATTAATTACTGGTAAAAGCTCCACCTTTACAATTTAGGAATAAAGGGTACATAAACATACAAAAGAGGATGTTGTTTTAAGGAAGGAGTTCAGGAGAAAGAGTAAATTGACTAAAACCAAATTACTAGTGCTTGCAATCAAGAGAGAGGAGCAATCAGTTTGAAAATGTAGGTCGACAATAACCCAATAAAAGCAAAGAAGGCAAAAATGGAAAACAAGCATACTTCTCAATGTATTATAACAAGAAATCTGGACAAAGCCTAAAATAATGGGGGAACAAAGGCCCCAAAATAAGGACAGATTTTAAATATTGCTCTTACACACTTAGAAAGTTGTTAAAATAACAGGATTTGTATTAATATACATTTTCTGGAAAATACGAAGCCTGTAACTTAAAAGTATGTCATTATTTAATGACTTTAATCCTTAGTGATTTGCTAGAAAACCACAAATTTTATGAGAAACACTCCAAAAATATGAGGCAAAAATCTGGACAGTCTGAAAAAATCTGGACAGTTGAGAGGTATGAAAACAGGTGATTGTGCAACCAGACTGAAGAACGATACAATCTACAAATATTACAGGTTATAACTCCACAATAGTACTATATGCTGATAATATAAATGTGCTAAAGTTACAAGAAACAAGATGAATGTTGCCGGTGCGCCATGTTCTTGGCTATGAATTTATGTCGACCAGCCGGTGAAATGCAATGAGTAACTTATGACTAGCTGAAGAAGTGTCGGCAAATGAGTTAAACCCCCATAACAAACTTTAAATAGGATATAACCAGAAAGACCCTGATAAAATACAGTAGCATATAAAAATACCTGCAGACATCTCTTTATTCTAGGCAATATGCAAATTTCTTCTGAAGGGATAAAATAGAAATGCATCATGAGACTAGCTCATAAATGTATTCCTACACAGTAAATAAAACTGTGGTTAATATCTCTATGCATTGCAAACTCATGCAGCTAAAGATAAGACATCTGATAGGAGGCAATTATGTTACTGGAGAAGGTTTCCTGCAGACAGAGGTTACAGAATCATTCAAGCTTTGATAGTAGGAGATCGAATGGCAGTTAGATTTTAATTTCATAACTGGATAGTTCTTCAGGGGATAATTTTCTGAACTGATATACTCGCACTACAGTAAAAAAAAAGCATATGAACTGCAAGGCAGGGATGTAACTCCAAGAGCTGCTTTGTTGTTATCCATGTGCAATAATGATCTCAGAGTTGGAATAATAAAATAGGGGCATTGTGGGATAAAGCTTCTGCATGGCAATGTTTGGGGCAAAGTCTTCTGAATAATAGTCCTAAGAGGTTGTGTAGTGTTTAAATTGTGTTGTTTTAACAGCTACAGGGCATTGTTTTGAAAATTCTGCATCACTGGATTCTTGTTAATTGAACCAAAATGGTTGAATAACAGCATGCTGAACCCACTTAATGTTGGGTAACAGAAAGTACAGTTGTGTACACTTACAATAAATGTAGATGTTCGAGTGTATTCACTGTTGCAGTCCTCACATATGGATTATCCGGTTCTGGGTAGCCCTCAGTTGGCCCGAATACCAGAGTCCTTGGTATATGACGTCAGCTGCCGCCGGTTGTAAAACTGATGTCAGTACGTCAGGTATAAAGGGAGGCAGCCAATGCCATTTCCTCAGTGTTTCTTGCCTTAACTGTCAGGAGCCCCCAAAAGAAGGCTAACCCAGGAATGGTAGCACCCTGGACACATGTCATACAACAAGTAAAAATCTATAGTCTGCGCCTTAGGAAAAAAGGGGAAAAGGAGGGTGGGAAACCAGTACTGCAACAGTAAATACACATCTACATTTATGGCAAGTGTACACAAAGTACAGTTTTGTACCTACCATAAATGTAGATGTCCGAACAGGATAGCATCTGCAGTCCTAACAAATGGGTTGTCCTGTCGTCAGGCAGCCCTTCGGTCGGCCGGATTCCAAAGTCTGGGTCTGGCCTCGCTGATCGCACTTCACCCGACGTCATCTCTGCTGGTCTTCGGGTATAAAGGCATCAGCCGACGCCATTTTCCTCAGTGTTTCTTCTTGCCCCAGATGCCAGTTGCCCTCTTGGAAAGCTAAATTTTGGGTAAATGCCAATGTTTCCAAAAAAGTAGAAGGCAAACACAAAAAATAAGCATGTATGTACATATATACAAACAAATACACCATAAGAGTTCCCCCCCCAGCTAGCTATTAGGAGGGTAAATACCCTAGGAGTACCACAGAGGAAGGAGGGGTAATCCTGACTGCAGATGCTATCCTGTTCGGACATCTACATTTATGGTAGGTACAAACTGTACTATGTACTTCAAGGATGCATCTGCAGTCCTAACAAATGGGTAGAATACCATAGCCAAACTAGGGAGGAGGAAGAAGAATTATGGTGTAGTTAGGATCCCTTGCAAAACAGCAGTGGCAAAGCCTGCTCGGGATCTAGAGTATAGAGGTAAGTTATAATGCTTGGCAAATGTATGCACGGAGGTCCAAGTAGCCTCAATAATGTCCTTGGTAGCCACTCCTCGTAAGAAAGCTGTGGTAGTGGCTGTAGCCCTTGTAGAATGAGGCCTTATGTTCTGTGGAATTTGCTTTCCATGGTAGGAGTAACAGAATCTTATGCAATTTCCTATCCACTTGGAGATTGTCTGTTTGGAAATTGCTTTTCCTTCCCTTCCTGTTGCATAAGCTACTAGAAGCTGGTCAGTTTTTCTATTGCCCTTGGTTCTGTCCAGGTAGTAGCGAACTGTCTGTGTACATCCAAGGTATGCAGCAGTCTTTCCCCTGTTCTGTGGATTGGGAAAGAAGGTAGGTAGGTGGATTGCCTGGTTTAGAGACACTCTGGATACCACCTTAGGCATAAATGTAGGATTAGATCTCATGGACACTCTATCTTGATGGAAGATTAGGAAGGGTTGTACTGCCATTATAGCCTGTAGTTCGAAACCTTCCTTGCTGAAGTAATTGCCAGTAGGAAAGCAGTTTTCCAGGATAGGTGTTGAAGGTCTGCTGTTGCTGCTGGTTCGAATGGAGGGAGTGTCAATTTTTCTAACACAAAGTTCAAGTCCCATGCTGGTAATGGTGGTTTCCTAGGAGGTTTTACATTCTTGATTCCTCTGAGGAACTGCCTGAGTAGAGGATGTGAGAAGACAGGGGATCAAGCTGTATTCTGCAGAAATAGCTGATGCATGTATCTTGATGGAGGAATAGGACAGGCCTGTATGGAGAAGCTCTGCCAAATACTCCAGGATGTTGGCAATATCTATCTTTGACACATCTTTTTCCTCTTTCAGTACTCCAAATGACAAACCTTTTCCATTTTCCTGCATAGTTCCTTCTTGTTGAAGGTCTGCGGCCTCAAGGATAATGTCTTTAACCCTTTGGGATAAACCTGTTAGTTGCTTATGTAATGTTCCAGGCAGTCAGTTGCAGAGTTTTCAGGTTTGGATGCATGATGTTGTAGTCGCCTGAGTTAACATCAAAGGAATCAGGGTAGTGTCCACGTTCCCCGAGACATGCTCCTCAGCAATGGATACCAATGTTGTCTTGGCCAATTTGGAGCTATCAGAATTATCCTTGGACGTTCCTCTTTGATTTTCAGTAGTACCTTGTGCATCAAAGGAAGAGGTGGAAATGCATATGCTGTCAGGTCTTTCCAACTGAAGGATAGAGAGTCCACCTTCCAAGCAAGTGGGTGGTATGTCCTTGTGCAGAATTTCTTGATCTGGTGATTGAGTGGGGATGTGAATAGGTCAATTTGTGGCATTCCCCATTTTTTTGTGATGGCCTTGAAGATGTCCGGGTGTAGCATCCATTTGTGAGCATCCGAGGTAGTTCTGCTTAACATGTCTGCTAGGATGTTTTCTTTTCCCGGTACAAATATTGCCTGTAACTGAATGTTGTAGCTCAGAGCCATATTCCATAGGTCCAGAGCCATTCGGCATAGGGGGTATGAATGAGTGCCTCCCTGTTTGTTGATGTACCACATGACTGTGGTGTTGTCTGTCCTTATCATTAATTGGCCTTCTTTGAGGAATGGTCTGAAATTCTGGATTGCTAGTTTTACTGCCAGCATTTCTTTTTGATTTATGTGCAGGTGCAGCTGATCTGGAGTCCATAATCCTTGAATGCATTTGTCCAGCATGTGGGCCCCCAACCTAGGTCTGAGGCGTCCGGATGGTTTGGCTTGCTTGAATGTTGTGGAAGGGCAAACCTGGGTTTGACTGTCATGCTTGAGCCCACCATAGGAACTCTTGTTTCAGGCATGGGATTAGTGGTATCTCGGTTTCTAAGCTGTGCCTGTGTTGAGACCATAAATTCTTTAGGTACCACTGTAGCTTTCTCATATGCAGTCTGGCATGGGGGACCAGGATTATGCATGATGCCATGAAGCCCAAGGCCTGCAGTACTTTCCTTGCTGTTAGTTTGTTCTGCTTTGTTAATGCCAAGAAGTAAAGAGGTAGATGTTCTTGTTTTTCTGCAGTTAGAATGCCATCTGTTTTACTGTGTCCAATTCTGCACCCAAGAATGTTCTTGTTTGGGATGGTATCAGTCTTGACTTTTTAAATTGACTGTGTATCCCAGGGCTTGTAGTAAGCAAATGACTCTTTGTAAGTCTTGTGTCAGCTTGCTTTTGTTGTCCGCTTGTATCAGGCAGTCGTCCAGGTATGGATAAATTTGGATTCCCTGTAGCCTGCAATGAGCGATTACTGATGCCAGGCATTTTGTGAATACTCTGCAGTAGACAAGCCAAAGGGCAATGCTGAGAATTGATAATGCTCTGATCCTGCAAGAACTCTGAGGTATCTTCTGCAATTTGGTCGTATGGGGACGCAGGTATGCCTCCTTGAGATCTAGAGTTACCAGCCAACACTCCTTGCCCAGCATGGGAAGAAGTTGCTGTAGGGTCAGCATTTTGAATTTTGGAACAATGATGAATGTGTTTAAAGCGGACAGGTCGAGAATAGGTCTCCAACTTTTCTCTTTTCTTGGTACTAGGAAGAGTCTGGAATAAAATCCTTTGCCCTGTTCTGTAGGTGGCACCCTTTCCACAGCTCTCATCTTTGTTAATTGAGCTATCTGTTTTAGAGCTTCTGTTTTTTGATTTGGTGGTAGGTTTGGCATTCCTCTTTTTACTGGTAACCTGTAGCCTTGGTCTATAGTTTGCAAAATCCACTTGTCTCTTGTGATATAGTGCCAATTTTTTGAAAATAAGGCTAACTTTCCGCCTAAGGGTGCTGCTATTTGTTCCCTGGCAGGCGGTGTCAGAGCCAAGTCACTGTGTTTGCCCTGTTGCAGTGGCAGTGGTTGTGTCTGTGCCTCGTTGGTTATTGCCTTGCCACTGGCGTCCTCTGTAGGCACCTCCTCTGGATTGATTTCTGCCTCTGGAACGTCTATTCCTGCCTCTCTGAGATTTAGAGGAGTCTGGAAAGGACCAATTTTTGGAAGGCCAGTTCCTGCTAAACCTTGGGGGCTGAACCTGTAAGAAATCTTTAACTGTTTGTACAGATTTTGCCTTCTCTTCCATTTTCTTCATTACTTGCTGGGCAGGAGAACCAAATAGACTGACCTTATCCATAGGAGCATCTAATAGCTTTGCTTTAACATGATCCGGCAAGACCTGTTCTTTCAACCATGCATGCCTTCTTATAACTATGCCAGTTATGGCTGATCTAAATGAAGCCTCCAGTGCATCATAGCCACATTTTAAAGAATGGTTACTAACCTGCTGAATGTTATTCACCATTTCTAAAACATATTTCTTATCTAAGGAATCATCAGAGGACAGTTTCTTAGTTAACTGATCAAGCATAAACTCTTGGTATTGGATCATATGAAACTGACAGTTCAAAGCTCTAGCTGAGAGAGTAGCAGAGGTGTATACTTTTTACCCCATCTCTAAGGACCTGGATTCCCTTTCAGAAGGGAGAGGGTTTTTCGCTGAGGTCGGCTACTGCCTTAGGCCCCTGGGAGATAGTCTCAGGATCTGCAAGGGGAGCCTTGTATAAGTGGTGATGAGTGTCCGTACCCTGTAAAACCTATCGGGCTTGGCAGGGGCTGGAGGTAAAGTATCAGGAGCAGTGCAAACATCATTAAATGCATCATCTACAACTGGAAGAACTGGAGGTATAGCTAAGGGCCTATGTTATGTAAGTGTAGAAAGGTCGCAAGGCTTTTTCTTGAATCTGAGAAATCTTGTCCCTGCCATTGGAATTGCTCTCTCATGGCATGTAAGGTTTCGCCAAAGGAAAATTCCTCTGGTGGAGAGGCAGAAGGTATAGATTCTTCAGCATCGGAATCTTCATAAGTAGAAAAAGGAGCCTCTGGATGGTCTGTATTGTCTGAATCATCAGAAGAGTCATCTGAGGACACTGGCTCAGGGGGCTCTGCTCTAGGTCTCTTTTCTGGAGGTTGAGAGGCCCTGTCTGGGTGAGATTGGGATCTCCTTAAAGAGATGAGATCCTCTGCCAGAGTAAGCATTTGGGAACTGGAACTGGGCCTGTGAGAGGGGGGCTTAACAGGCACAGACTTAGCAGTTTTGGCTGCTTTAGCCCTGGCAAAGGCCTTTATAGACATGGCTGCAGGAGGCCTAGCAGCACCACGTGCTGGGGTAGAGACATCCAAAGGGATGGTGTCCGATAATTCTACAGAAACCACATTAGTAGGCAAAACTTCCGAGCCGATTCAACTAGGTAGCAGGAGCCTCGGTAGTAGTCATGGATTCGGCTGAAGATTGACCGTTTGCTCGGTTTCGCCGAAACCGAGACACTCGGTTTGCTTAACCGTGGTTTCGCGAAACCGCTGACCGCGAGTGTCCTTTTCTTTGCTTAACAATTTGAGAAGTCGGAGGATCCGACGGCATAATGTACGCAAAATCTGAGCTGAAAAACTGTTCAGCAAACTCCGACCGATGCCTGGTTGAAAGAAGCACAGGCTAAACAGGCTGCTACGCCGTGGTCTGGGCCTAAACAAGGTAAGCAGTAAGAGTGGAAATCTTTATGAGGTATTTGTTTCCCACAAGTTAAACAGTTATTCACTTTTTCTGACATCGGCTGAGGCAAGAAAGAGTCCCCAACGGGTACTTAGCTTTTTAGAAGTCTTAGTAGTATTCGGTAGTAGTAATCTCTGGATCTGACCGACCGGCACTTGCGAACAGCTTCTGCTTCGGGCCACGCGGCAAGAAAGACTGAGGAAAATGGCGTCGGCTGATGCCTTTATACCCGAAGACCAGCAGAGATGACGTCGGGTGAAGTGCGACACCAGCCGAGGCCAGACCCAGACTTTGGAATCCGGCCGACCGAAGGGCTGCCTGACGACAGGACAACCCATTTGTTAGGACTGCAGATGCATCCTTGAAGGACATCTGTACTATGTTCTTCGTGTTTCACTGTTGCAGTCCTCACATATGGGTTGATTCCCAAAGCCCAGTAAGAAGACAAAGGAGGGAGGAAGAATTACAGATTAAAGGTTGGTAAGGAGGCCCTGCAAAACTGCAGAGGCAAAACCAGCTCTGGATTTAGAAAACACATGTAGATTGTAATGCTTTGTGAAAATATGGACAGAAGACTAAGTAGCTGCTTCTAGAATGTCCTTAGTAGGCACACCTCTCAGAAAGGCTGCAGAGGTAGAGGCTGCTCTAGTAGAATGGGTCCTAATACCCTGAGGGGGAACCTTCCCATGCTGCAGGTAACAAAAGTGAATACAATGAGCAATCCATTTGGAGATGGTTTGTTTTGAAATAGCTTTACCCTGAACCCCAGGAGCAAAACTAACCAATAACTGTTCAGATTTTCAAAAGGATTTAGTCCTGTCTAAGTAAAAGCTCAGCTGTCTATGCACATCAAGAGAGTGCAGAATCCTTTCCCCTTTATTGTGGGGATTGTTGATGTAGGCAGGTGAATAGACTGGTTAAGGGTTAAACTGGAAACCACCTTAGGCATAAAGGAGGGATTGGTTCTCAGAGAAACCCAATCTGAGTGAAAAATAATGAAAGGTTCTACTGCCATTAAGGCTTGCAATTCAGACACCCTTCTAGCTGAAGTAATAGCTAAAAGGAAAGCAGTCTTCCAGGATAGAAACTTCAAATCTGCAGAGGCAGCTGGTTCAAAGGGAGGCAGAGTAAGTTTTTCTAGGACAAAATTAAGATCCCAAGTAGGAGTAGGAGCTCTTCGGGGAGGTCTAAGATTACTAGCTCCCCTCAGGAACTGCTTCAGCAAGCTGTGAGAAAAAATGGGTTGCTCAAAAGAACAATGAGCCGAAACTGCTGAAGTGTGAATTTTGATTGAAGAAACAGAAAGTCCACCATTAAGCAATCCTGCTAGGTAGTCAAGAATGAGTGAAAGAGAAGGATGAGAAAGGTCTTCACCTTTAGCTAGCATCCAAGAGCAAAATCTCTTCCATTTATCTGCATAGGATTTTCTTGTGCTAGGCATCCTGGCCTCATGAAGAACTTCAACCACCTGTTGGGAAATATTTAAAGTATTAGCCAGGCAGTTAAATGCAGAGATTGAAGATGAGGATGAAGGAACTTTCCCCCTCCCTGAACCAGCAGATCTGGTACCAGGGGAAGATGCCAAGGCTGAGCCTGGGAAAGGCTGTGAAGGAGGGGATACCAATGCTGCCTGGGTCAATCTGTAGCTATCAGAATAGCTTTTGGTTTTTCATCCCTTATCTTTAGCAGTACTCTGGGAAGAAGAGGCAGAGGAGGGAATGCATAAACTGAGAGGTGTGTCCATGGGAAGGACAATGCATCCACCCTCCAAGCTTTGCTGTGAAACTCCCTGGTGCAGAAGGTTGGAAGGAGATGATTGGTGTGAGAGGAGAAAAGATCCACTTGTGGGGTGCCTCAATGATGAGTGATGCAATGGAAAATGTCCCTGTTCAGTTGCCACTCGTGAGGATCCAGAACATGTCTGCTCAAATGATCCGCCAATGAGTTTAGCCTCTCAGGAAGATACTGGGCTACTATATGTAAGCCCATGGATGCTGCTATGGACTATAGTCTCATGCTTTGTCTGCACAAGGGGTAAGAGTGAGTCCCCCCTTACTTGTTGATGTACCACATGACTGTGGTATTGTCTGTCCTGATCAGCAGAGTCCCAGGGAAGAGTAGGTCCTTGAAAGCCAGCAAGGCCTGCTGCACTGCCATCTATTATTTTAAGTTTATGTGGAGATTAATGTGCTGTGTGCTCCAAGTCCCCTGTATGTCTCTGCCCCCCAGATGAGCCCCCCATGCAACATCTGAGGCGTCTACGGTGAGAGCCTGGCTGGCAGGTGGTGGGCGGAAAGGCAGACCCTTGTTCTGGGAACAGGCTGCCGCCCACCAGAGGAACTCCATTTGTAGATAGGGAATCAGGGGGAGAATCAAGTCCAAGTCCTGTGTGTGTTGACACCAAAGATTCTTGAGGTACCATTGAAATTTTCTCATATGCAGCCTTGCATACAGGATCATCAAAATACATGAAGCCATGAACCCCAGTGCTTGCAGGAATTGCCTTGCAGAGAGCTGGGTCATGCTTGCCAAGGTCATGAAGCAAGCGAAAAGATCTTATTGCTTCTGTTGAGGGAGGAATACCATCTGGGTGGCTGTATTCAGACTCGCTCCCAGGAAAACAATCTCCCTTGAAGGAACCAACTTTGACTTCTTTTCATTGTGTGTGTAACCCAAAGAGGTGATAATGTTCTTCACAAAATCCAAATCCTTTTCTAGTTGTTCTGGGGAGTTTGCTTGAATGAGACAGTCATCCAGGTAAGGATAAATCTGAATGTTTCTCTGCCTGCAAAAAGCAATGGCTGGAGCCAGGCACTTCATAAACACTCTGGGAGCAGTAGATAAGCCAAAGGGCAATGCTGAGAACTGAAAGTGTTGCTCCCCAGCCCTGAAGTGAAGGAACTGCCTGCAACTTTCCCTTAATGGGATGTGCAGATAAACCTCCTTTAGATCCAAAGTTACCAGCCATGAATCCTTGCCCAGCATTGGTAGTAACTGTTGAAGAGTGAGCATCTTGAATTTGGGAATCACCAGAAAAGTGTTTAGAATGGACAGATCCAGAATAGGGTGCCAGGTGCCCCCTTTCTTGGGTACCAGAAAAAGCCTTGAATAAAAACCTAGGCCTGCCTGATTTGCAGGAACTGGATCTATAGCCCCCATAGTCAGTAGAAAAGAAATTTGAGTTTCTACCTCTGTCCTGAGAGTTCTGGGTATGTCTGGGTATCCTTGTAAAACAGGGAAGGTGTGAAAGTAAAAATTGTAACCTTGGTGTACTATATTGAGAACTCATTTGTCATCTGTGATGGTAGACCATACCTCTGTGAACATGGCTAACCTTCCCCCCAAAGGAAACCCAGGGTCCACAGAGGTAGGCACAAGAAGGCCAGAGTCATTGAGAATGTTTGCTTTGGGAAGCTAGCTTAGAACTCCCCGATTTAGCAGAAGAAGAATGCCATTGTTTAGCCCTTTGAGGGGCAGAAGCCTGCCCTCTGGAATATCTGAAACCCCTAGGCCTAGAGCAACACTGTTTGCCAGGATCAGGGAAAGACCATTTCTTGGAAGGATAATGCCTACTAAACCGAGGAAGCTGAACCTGAAGGAAATATTTTACAGCTTGCATAGATTTTGCCTTATCCTCCAACTTCTTTAGTACCTCCTCAGCCTTATTACCAAAAAGATAGTCCTTGTGCAAAGAAACATCCAGCAATTTAGATTTAACTGGTTCAGAAAGAGGCTGCTCCCTGAGCCAAGCATGCCTTCTAATTACGGAACCAGCAGCTGCTACTCTGCAGGAAGCCTCCAAAGTGTCAAAACCACAATGAAGTGAATGCTTATTAACTAAAGTGGCAGAATTCAGTAAGTCTTGTAAATCTTTGTTCTCTGTCATAGAAGGAATCTCTCCAAGTTTAGCCTTAATAGCATCCAAAGTATGCTGCTGATACTTAAGCATGTAAAAAAGACAATTCATGGATCTAATGGCAAGAGTTGCAGAGGTATAGACTTTTTTACCCCACCTGTCCAAGGCCCTAGATTCCTTATCAGAAGGCATAGGGTTTTTAGGAATAGTAGCCTTAACACCCTTGGGGCCTTGAGAAATAATTTCTGGATCAGCAGTATGGTTTTTAAAAAGGAATTGATGAGATTCAGGAACCCTGTAATACCTATCTGTTTTTTTAGGGGCAGGAGGGATAGAATTAGGAGTTAAAGAATTTTTCATGAAAACATCATCCACAACTTCCAAAACTGGAGGTATAGCCAGAGGCTTATGCTGTGGCAAATCTAAAAATTCCCTGATTCTTTTCTTAGACTGTGGAAAATCTTGACATTCCCATTTAAAATACTCCCTAGGAGTATTCAAAGTATCCCCAAAGGAAAAATTTTCTGGAGGGGAGGCAGAAGGGCTAGAGTCCTCAGCATCAGAATCCTCAAAGGCAGAAAAAAGTTGAGAATTTCCTTCTTCACCAGCAGAAATACTGGATAATTCAGAATCTGAGAGAGACAAAACACCAGGAGATAATTCCCTAGCCCTCTTTGGAGGGGGGGTTGAGAGCCCCTAATCAGGGAAAGAAGATCACCAGCCATCTTTACTAACTGGGACTGGGGTACAGGAGGGTAGGCCAAAGCCTGCTTGTGAGTAGGTTTACGGCTGGAAGGTTTACTAGCAATCCAGAGGGACTCAGGAGGCCTAGCAACTGCAGAAGTCTGAATTAAGGTAGTCGGTCTGGTTCTGGTCTCATGTTGAAAAGAAGAGGCGTCAGAAGCCAGTGCCTGCAAAGCGGCTCTGGTCCCATCTGAGGCGGTGACAGGCGGAGGGTCTGAAGATGGAATAGCAGCCTGTGACATTGAGGACTCATAAAGGTCTCAGCAGAGGCTTGCTGATGAAAATCTGTGGACTGCAGGGGCTGTGAAAGTGCCTCACTAACTACCCATGTGCTGACGACCAATTTCACTGGTGCATCATCAGTAGATTTAATCCTAGGCCTGTCACGGTCCTTGTCTTTGTGTTTCCTAGGTATATCCGAAGTTGGTAGACCAGAAGATGCCATACCGATGAACTTAGGCCAGACTCCAAAATGCTTATACAAAATCTTAGCTCTACGGCGTATGGTACGCGGGTTAAAGGAAGCACAGAGATTGCAGTTAGGGATGTTGTGCTCAAGGCCCAAACAAGTTATACAATAGGAATGGAAATCACAGTGCGGAATCTGTTTTCCACAGGCAAGACAGTTATTAACTTTATCTGACATTCGTTAAAGCAAGAAAAGAGGATCCCCAATGGGGTACTTATCTGAAGGCATCTTTAACTTGGTAGTCTAGTGTGAATTGCATCTGCTTCAGGCTCCGCGGCAAGAAAGACTGAGGAAATGGCGTTGGCTGCCTCCATTTATACCTGACATACTGACATCAGATTTACAACTGGCGGCAGCTGATGTCATATACCAAGGGCACTAGTATTCAGGCCGACTGAGGGCTACCAGGAACTGGATAACCCATATGTGAGGACTGCAACAGTGAAACACGAAGAACATGCTTAGTTATGCATAACTTTTAATCTCTACTACTTTTTTCTTTCTTTTTCTTTCTTTCTTTCTTTCTTTCTTTCTTTTTTCCTTTTTATGTTGGAAGTAGTCTTTGAATTGTACAGTATGTTGTTCCATGTAGAGAACTTTTTAACCTGTATGCTATTGGTTTACCTATTACCCCCTTTTCTATATGTACCACTATGGTGGTGTGGTTACCTACACTGCTGCATGAGTACTTTGGATTTAATTGGAGAACATCACAGTTTGTCATGTTGTGCTTTGCCACTTCTTAAAAGCTGGGCATATAATGTTACCTAATTCTACCACCCTCCCATTTCATCTCTTAGTCACACATGTACACCCAATATTTCGTCTGTATATATGATGTATATAGGCCCAACTAATTTCTCTCACACTCTTTAATCTTCATATTGGTAATGGTATCTCTTTAGCTCTCTAATTAATTGCTCTCCTAGTAACAGTGTTTCTACCTCTCAGCTGTCCCTGATTTTTGCCGCATGTCCTTGATTTTGCCTGATATGTTTCCCTGTACCTTGTAATTTGCTTGATTTATCTGGTAAATCATTAAGAATTGCAATCATTCAATAATTTCAGACATTAGAGTTTCATACTTTCTTATTGCTCAGAAAATGCAAATGGAAGCAAAACTTGTTATTCTAGTAGCATTTTAAAAGTAATATTTAAGCTTGTCTCTGACTGGATGGCACAGTGGTGCAGCAGTTTGCATTGGTACCTCACAGCAAGAGGTTCTCCAGTTTGATTCTTGGTTGGGGTGCCATCTGTGTGGAGTCTGTATGTTCTCCCTGTGTTTGTGTGGGTTTCCTCCCACATTTTCAAGACATGCTGCAGCCTGCAGGTGGACTGGACATTCTAATCTGGTAAAATAAAAACAGCAGTTCACGGACTCTACTGGCAGTAAGTTAAGATGAAAGACAAATCCACGATGCTGTAGAAATACACAAAATCCTTTATTCTTTAAAGTAAACTTACTTATCCTTACAGGATATTTTACTTTAAAGAATAAAGGATTTTGTGTGTTTCTACAGCATCGTGGACTTGTCTTTCATCTTAACTTGCTGCCAGTAGAGTCAGTGAACTGCCGTTTTTATTTTATTTAGTTCTGAGTGTTTCTTTTGTTTCATTCTAATTTGGTCCTAGGTGTGTGTGTGTGTGTGTGTGTGTGTGTGTGTGTGTGTGTGTGTGTGTGTGTGTGTGTGTGTGTGTGTGTGTGTGTGTGTGTGTGTTGGCACACACACACACATACGCTTATCTGGTGCTGTCGAGACTTTTAAGCACATGTACTCAGAGTGTTCCCAACAAGGTCTAAAGAGTTCAGAAATGTAGGTCTGTAAACTGTTCCACAAGTAGACCCATAGACACAGGACACTTAACTTTGCCTGCAAATCCTCCTAAAAGAGTTAGGCTAATTGTATATATGTCAGCTTACCCCAGTTAGGGGTTGCCACAGCAGAACTCTGGTCTGCTAATGATTGGCAGTTGATTTTTACAGTGATGAGTTGCCAGCCTGATGCCCAACCTTCAAAGAAGACTCACCCATTCACACATGCACCTACGTGCATGTCTTTAGACATCATTTGATTACTGGGAGGACATGCAGACTCCACACAGAAGGTGCTGCAGCTGAGAATTGAACAGGAGAACTTCTTGCTGTGAGGCGACAACATGAACCGCTGCACCACCATGGCCCTTTAAAAGAGTTAGGCTAATATAACAGTAAATCATTTGTTACATGTTACTGTTACATTGCATAGCTATACGAGATGTTGTTTTGGTTAATAGAGCTTTACCCCAAATGGCCAAATCTACCCCAGGTGTCGCCTTGAATTGCTTTACATGAACCTAAAAAGTGTTTAGGAATATAAATTATATAACATTCACGCAATAATGCATTCAGTTGTTTTTTTACTTTTTTGTCGTTTTTAGGTATTGATTTTCAGTAAAGTAAAGCGCTGCTGAAAAAAATGTTTTCTGTGTTTATTTATTTACTTGTTTATTGGTATTTGACATTTGATTACGTGAAAAGTCCAACTGGGTAGAAGCCCATTTTCAGTAAAGGCCCAGGGGAAAAAAGCTCCAAATTATTACAAAACATTTAAAGAACAATAATTTTACAATCTTCAAAAATAAAACAAAAATATCTGCAGTTTAAATACTTATAACAAATTAGACATAATATAAAAAAAATTGGTTAAAAATGTATACAAGTTATATGACAATCATTTAATATTTAGAGAAATTTTAGACAGTTTGTAGAGAAATTAAAGGTAATTTAGTATAATACAAACAGGAATGGCACTATGAAGTGAGGGAAAAACAGGTTTATGGTACATTTATAGAGGAAGTCAGGGAAGAGAATTTGATAAGTAAAAAAGAGAGAGTAAGGCTGTATAATGAATGAGAACATGTTTGTTCACATTTAGGGATATTGTTTATCCTGGTTTGAGCCCCTTACATATGAAGAGAGCTCCATTTTCAGTAATAGGTTTTAATAAGCTTGTATGTGCCTAACTATCCATTTATTAGCTTAAAAATTAGGACCAAAACAAAAATAATGAAAAACAAAGGCCTCAAGCAAATAGATTATGATATTTCTATTAGACGCTGTTTACTTAATAATCAAAAAGTGTCAGTATTGGAAAAAATTAAATACACAACAGCAATGTATATTATTTTGTTTCTATAATGCTCTCTGCTGTTATCATTTTTACAATGGACATGGCCAAACTGTAAGGCAAAATCTGAAACATTCCTGTAATTCAGAGACATCTGAAATGTATGAACCAATTGTTTTAGGAGAGACTTGAATTCTTATTTGGTTAAGCCAATTTTTTGCTATTGTATAATTAATAATAATAATAATAATAATAATAATAATAATAATATAGTCAAGTTTCGTAATACACAATAACACATGGCCTGCCTTATTGCTTAAAGATATTATTCCTTTTCCTGCCAACAAGCATTTTTAATTGGTTTTAGAGGTATACACTTGGCTAATGACCACCAGGGCCTTTATAAGCCTAGCTATGCAATCCAACCTAATTGTGTCCCTCTGTATCATGGGTGTTTATTAGGAGGGGCTACGTTAGTTAGGAAGTTTCTAGAGGTTACGTGGGGGAGTATGTTAGTTTGGGCATTACTGTCTGCCTCTGTCTGTCAGAGACCCAGGGACCAGACATGAGGTGAATATCTGATGTCCTATCCATTGGTCAAGATTATGTTTAAATAGAGTAAGGGATGGACTCTACTTCACATGGATAGAGAGTCTGCTCCAGAGCATGGGGATCCTCTGCCACACATATCTGTCTCGCCAGCATGTCTTATTTATATCACAAGGAAAATTTAAATCCTTGGATCTAGTGGTTATCATGCTGTTCATGTTGTGGATGTGCAAAATGTCCATCAGAACTGGATCCAAGGATGCCTTGTATGCCAAGCATAGATCACCTGTCAGTAACCTGTAGGATACTGAGTGTAAAGATAGGGGTTTAAGGTGATCCATATAAGACAATGTGTTTATACCCTGGATTCTCCTGGTAAGGAACCTTTGTGGGTGTTCCAACTGTTGCATATGTCTGGTCAGATATATGGTGAAGGGGGCATTATACTCAATGATGGGTCTGATAACGGCCAAATAAAATGGCACTATGACTTCTTTGGACTTGAATACCATGCTTTCACTTATAAGTCGGGAGACATAGAATAATTTTCTTACTACCTTGGCCATATGTTGGCCAAGGCCAGATTACTGTCTACATATGTTCCCAGATCCCCAACTACTGGGTCAACTCTTGGGGAGACCTATTGATGGAGTAATTAGCCTGGGTAGCATTTTTCCCAAAAGGCACTATAATGCATGTCTTGGTACTGAGTTTTAGTCCATGTCATTTGTCTGTGTTAGGCCCTCCTGTAAAATCTTTGTGTCATGGGGGGATCTATGACAGCTCCCAATTTGTAGTAATCTGTGAACTTGGTTAGCCAAAGGCCCTTGATGTTAGCCTTTACCTCTGAGTAGAGGCCAAATAGGAGTGTTCCCAGCACAGATTCCAAGGTACCCTGCTGGTGACTGCTCTCTTAGTGGCGATGAGATCACTAATCCTTATTTCCTGGGTCCTATCTGTGAACCAGCTGGCAATCCAGTGAGTTATGTAGCAGTTTATACCAGTTTGATGAGTTTGTCAGCTATACCTGAGTGGGGTATTATGAGTGGGGTATTATGCTGAACATCTTAGCTAGGTCCAGGTAGGCAGTATACACCATTTTCCTCTCATCCATTACATTGCTGACATTCTTAAAGAAGTCCACTTGTTTTAGTAGGCATGACCTTCCCTTCATAAAGCCAAACTGGGTTGAGTCCAATGTCTGAAGGTTGTCTGTGTCTTTGTTGATCATTTCCATGAAAAGTCATTCCATAACTTTGCATATTAAACTAATCATAGGATCACAGGATCATAGGAGGTTACTATGCTAATGGCCTTGGGACCCTTACAAACCTAGTCAAGAGTTTATCCCCAAAAAGAAACTTCAGTCAGCACCTGTCACCCCTGTCAGTGAGGGATACAGGTGGATCCCTGGGACAAATTTGTGGTTTCCCATCCACTCATCAAGAGCTTGAAGAGGGTCAGCGAGGTACTCTATTTGATGTGTATGAGAGGTCTATTCCAGAGATGGGGCAGCCTCTGTGAGTCAAACCTGTCTCTCCAGCAGGTTTTGTTAATGTCACATATTAGATTCAGGCTTTTCGAGCCGGTAATGCATGAGGAGTTACACTTATGTATATGGAGCATCTCAATTAGGGCAGGGTCTGAGATTGCCTTGTAGGCAAGACACAGATCACCACTGAGAAATCTGTATGATACCAAGTAGAGTGACAGTGATTTGAGCCTGTCCACATAGGACAGATATTGGAACCCGTGGATTCTCTTTGTGAGATATTTCTGTGGCCTTTCCAGTTGGTGCAGAAGTTTGGAGAGGTACATACCAAACAGGGTGTTACACTCAATTATTGGTCTAATGAGGGAAGAGTATAGAGATGTAATAACCTCCTTTTTTCTGGATGTAATCCCTTTACTTATGAGATTAACCAAGTAAAAGGCTTTTCTGACCACTGCCACTACATGATGGTCGAATGTGAGACTGTTATCAACCTGAGTACCCAGGTCTCTCACCACAGGTTGTGTTTCGGAGGTTGTCGTTGATATGCTAAACAGCAGGGGCTGTGTTTTTGCTGAATGGTATGATGACACATTTTTTTTTTTTTTTGCATTTAGCTTGAGGCCATTACTTATTGGCACCAGTCATTAGTTGCTGTGAGACCCTCTTGCAGTATGTTAACATCATTTGGGGAGTCAATGACAGCACCCACCTTAATAGCTCAGTAGCTTCCAGGGTTGGTTGATGGTCAACCCTTATGAATAAGAATAACAATTGCAGTCCTCCCTTTTTATGGCACAAAGCTGGTTTTGAGGCTAAAGTTGAAAAGTGACTCAAGTGGTCCTGACAGGTCATGTTTAGAGCTATTTAGGAGGCATCCCAGAATATTGGGCCCACTGAGTCTGTGTTTTTGTCTTTAGCAAGTGCCACCAGGACCTGCTCCCTGTTAATAGTTTGGAGGTTATGCTAGTAGGTACCTCATGGGGGGAGGCAGGAAAGAGTGGGAGGGGGGATTTTGAGCTGAATGTGTCAGCCAGTAAATTTCCTATGTCGCTCTCCTTATGGTTGTTTTTATCCTATGAAGCTAGCTTGACCTCAAAATAGGTCTTATTGGACTTAATTAGTAATCTCAGTTTCCTGTTTAGTTTAATTAGAGAGCTCCTATCATTATGAGAGTTGCTGTTCTTAACTTTAACCATGACAATTTTCCTTTTCTTATACACCCTATTAGGGCTGGGATTCCAGCAGTGTAGTTTGTTTTTACAGTTTGTTTTGGGCTTACTTCTAGCAGGTACAGTAGCCTGTATACAGCCATTTACATGGTTGTGTAGGGTCTTTGTGAACAATCCGGCATATGCTACTGTGTACTCAGGGTTGGGAGGGGCACTGGATATTGACACACTATTGCTTAATAAGATGTTGTTTGCTTTTGAATAGTTCCTAACTATTACAGGATTCGCTGGGGTTACCAAGCTGATTTTTATTTTGAAGGAGACAGCTTTGTTGTCTGTCCTTACCAATGAGGATGTGACACTGGGGTGGGGGGGGGGGGACTGCAGCACTCTCCCATTTTGGTGAGTACTAGGTCCATTATGCCCGAACCTCTGATGGATGTGTGTACTATCTGGTTAAGGGTATTTGTATTAATAAATTCCAAGAATCATTGTGCCAGCAAGTGTGAGGCAGTGTATCTTTCCCAGTGTACAGAAGGGTAGTTAAAGTCTCCCATGAATAGGGTATTTGGTTTAATGATGAGTGTCTCCACTAGGTATAGGTATGAGCTAGGGGATTCTAGGGACATGGAGGGTGACCTATAGCTTGCTAAGATATGGTGTGGGACTTTGTCTATGGTAATTTGCACATGGATACATTCCAGGGCATCATCCTGTTTTACCAGCATAGAGTTATGCTTGTTTCTAATATAGACTAAGATTCCTCCACCTCTTGGCCCTGTCTGTACAGCTGATGGTCTAAATTTGTGGAAAACGTGTAAGCCTTGCACTGCCAAAGTACTTTCTGTGGATTTAAACTATGTCTCTGTAACAGCACAGATGTCTATATTCTCCAGTGTGAGGAGTGCTTGTAGGGTTTGGAATTTCTTGTGTAGGCTTCTAGCACTGAGCAGTAACACATTTAGGTTTCTTTGAGTTTAATTTGCTATGCTGGTAGGTTTGTTCATTTTGAATTACATATAAAAAGGCTCAAAAGGGGTGGATAAAATTTAGCCAATATTTGGAAGCCTAGGAGAGACAGATGCTGACCATCCATTGCAAAGCAACGTGGTTTGTTAACCATGTCCCTCCATATTGACAAATATTGAATATCCCTGGAAAGACACCAGAAACTAGGCCAATTTTTGAAGTAATTCATCTTTTGTTCATACTGTGGCATCATCCATGGTGATGGTAGAATGCTGCTCAATGCAAGGCACATACCTGCCCGAGACACATATCCACAGAGATCAAAAATGTCTCTCTACTTATAGTCCAGGGAAGTATGTCTCAGATCATTAGCTCCCACATGGACTATGATAGAATCATACTGGTACCTGTGGTGCAGTGACTTGAGTGCATGTGTAACTTGGCAGATCCTGACTCCTGTTAAGCAGGTAATCATTGCCTTCTTGTTGTTCAGTCTGGTGAGTGGGGCATCTGTTTGCCATACAACTGAGTCCCCTATGACAACAGTTCTGGGTAACAAGTTTGCTTGCCTTATGGGCCTTACTCTAGGGGCTCCACTGGGTGTAGGAATATGAGTGGTGTTTGGTGTTACTTTTGGTGAGTGCATTAGATTGCTGAAGGTAAGCATTGCCATTTATAGGTTTAGGAGGTCTTTGAGGTTTGGCAAAATTGCTTTTAAGTGCCTCAGCATAAGTTGGTCTATGTGTGTGGTGGACAGTATGTGCAGTGGATGTAATGTGCGTGTTTTTGACAGCCTTGTTTGCATGAGAGATTTCTGCCTCTAGTGAAACTGTATGTGCATCTCTCACATGCTTGTATTTCTTTCTTTAAGGATTAAATGGTGTGCTATGATTTGATTGGGTTATATAGAGATCTCTTTAGGTGGTCTCTGGGGTTTGGCACTACATTAAGTTAGACTGTGCTATGATTTGATTGGGTTATACAGAGATCTCCTTAGGTGGTCTCTGGGGGTTGGAACTAGATTAAGTTAGAGTGTGCTATGATTTGATTGGGTTATCTCATTAAGTGGTATCTGGTGTATAGCACTAGATTAAGTTAGATTGTGCTATGATTTGATTGGGTTATACAGAGATCTATTTACGTGGTCTCTGGGGTTTGGCACTAGATTAGGTTAGATTGTGCTATGATTTGATTGGGTTATACAGAGATCTCATTAGATGGTATCTGGAGTATGGCACTAGATTAAGTTAGAGTGTGCTATGACTTGATTGAGTTATACAGAGATCTCTTTAGGTGGTCTCTGGTGTTTGGCACTAGATTAGGTTAGATTGTGCTATGATTTGATTGGGTTATACAGAGATCTCCTTAGGTGGTCTCTGGGGTTTGGCACTAGATTAAGTTAGAGTGTGCTATCATTTGATTGGGTTATACAGAGATCTCCTTAGGTGGTCTCTGGGGTTTGGCACTAGATTAAGTTAGATTGTGCTATGACTTGATAGTAGTGCTGTTTAATTTGCAAACTAGCTGCTAGTGTGTCTCCATGAAATGGGTTTGTTTTAGCCACACTAGGTTATATGTTTCAGTTCTAAGGGAAGTTTTGCAGATAAAATGTACTTTCTGGGCATTTGAATTTGTACAGGGCACTGTGAACCTCTTGATGTAATAATACCAGGAAAGGTTGCTTGCAAGTATAATGCTACAACAAAACAACTTAAACAATGACCTTGACAAGGCAATTTCAGGTATTATGGATCTTTAGAATGATTTAAAGATAAAATCAATCTTCTTCTTCTGGCTTTTCCCGGTTAGGGGTCGCCACAGTGGATCACTGTCTGCTCAAGACTGGCAGTGGAGTTTTACAGTGTTGAGTTGCCAGCCCAGCGCCCAACATTCCTCAGAAGGCACACACACACACACACACACACACACACACACACACACACACACACGCCTAGGGCCAATTTAGTGTGTCCAATCCACCTACAGCATGTCTTTGGAATGTGGGAGGAAACCGGAGCACTCGGAGGAAACCCACGCAACCACAGGGAGGACATGCAGACTCCGCACAGAAGGCATCCCAGCCGAGAATTGAACCGGAGAACCTCTTGCTGTGAGGCAGCAACGCTAACCGCTGCACCACCCTGGCCGCCCATTAAAGATAAAATCAATAAATAAAGAAAAACAAAGCAGGGGCACTATATAAACAGTTAGTTGAAGTGCAAAACAATAAAATAAATCTCTTATCTGCTAAGGATGGAGCAGGATTAACTCTGGACTCCCTCAGAGTGTGGCAAGGGTACCAGACAGTTGGGAGCTCTGGGAAAATTAAGAAAAGACACTTTGTAGTAAGGGAGGTTTAATCAAGTGCAACACTGGTTTGCTGGTTTGGCACTTAGTATTATGGACATATGGAAAACAATGCATGGAAAGTAATTAAATAGGTTACACAACAGACAATAGCAATGAAAGAGGGGAAGGACTTTAGAAGTCAGAGTACCACAAGGGGCAGAAGCCAGAGACACAGCCTTTTAAAACCACAACAAGAGTAGAGTGGGAACGTTGGGGAAAAAAATTCAAACTGGAGCTCTAGTCCTATGGTTAGAATTTCAGAATCCTTAGTTTAGTGTCTTAGTGGGCACTGGGGCAGATGCAAATAAAAGGGAAAAAACAGTAGCCAAGAAAATAGAAAGGCAGTGGAATGATCAGGTATATGCAAGCAATAATGCCCAACAGGGTGTGTACTATTCTGTAAATGACATAGGGTGTTCTGAGGCCCAGTGCTGCAGGTGGGGACTTCTACACCACTGCAAGTGAATTATTTACACATTAGCACACACTCTGGAAGGCATTACTGTTCTTAGTGAATTGGCTATCTGTTAAATTGTTTTGTATTTTTTTAGTACTATATACACACACACATAAACATGAACATACACTTTTCTGTTTTTTTTTTTAATTTTACACTCACTAAACAGCAAAAACGCTACTTAGCAAGCATAAAATAATGGCAGACCTTATCACTGTTACAGTCTGATCTCCACAGTAGCTTTACATGCTGCCAAGAAGTGGCCGACTCATTTTTCAACCACATTACCTGTACAGTAACATCCTGCTGGAGAATGCTTGTTCTCTGATCTGAATGATGATGTACTGGTCACCCATTCTCTAAACAGCTGGAAAAAGTACTGAAGCACAAATCTGCAAGTAGAATTCACAACACTACTGCTGCTGCAATCCCACCACGGAATAAGGGACAGGACTACTGGAATGCAACTTTAAACATGTATATACAGCTATAAGAAGTACTGAAGCACAAATCCTGGAGCAGAATTCACAGTAGTACCGCTTCTGCAATCCTAACACAGACTAAGGCACCACACTATGCAGAAATGTATCAATAACACTGTAATAAATAAATGCTCAATCTGGCAGTAGATCAGAGATCTGCCACAACTGTGAATGAAGTATAAGAGTGACTGAGGCCCTAGACTAGGTTCAAAATACAAATGCTACCTTTTACATGTAATTTTTCTACTTATGGAAATAGAAATGCAGCCTAGTGTATAAACAGTGCTAACATCTTGCAGTAATATCCTCACATAACTGCATGTGAAGCTTCAGGACTAAGTTACCAGACCAAACTAAAAGACATGTAAACAGATATATTTGCTTGGCTAAAACATGGACACAAAGTAGAGAAGTACAAAAAAATCATCACCACACAGGTTACTACACGTCCAACTTAAAATATTTAAGCATAATTTAAATAAAAGCTTTTTTCTTCCCTTTTGATTAAAATCTTGCATCTCATACATATCAGATTCTTGAACAAAAGAACCTGGGTGGATGTAGCTCTGTACCTTATATAGAGCATTCTTACTAGAGAGGGTCCAATCAAATAAAGTCAGTACTGGAACTCACGTCCCGTAGTTAGAATTTCAGAAACTTTTAACTTAATGTCCCAGTATGTGTGTGTGTGTGTGGGGGTGGGGGGGGGCGTACCCAAAGAACAGGGAAAACAGCAGTAACAAGGTAAAGCGAGAGAAAGACACTGGAATGCAACCGTAAACAGGCAGATGCAACTATAAAAGTACTGAAGCACAAATTCTGGAGCAGAATTCACAGTTCTGATACTACTGTAATCCTACCACAGACTAAGGCACCACACTACTGGAATGCAACTTTTATTACACTTCTATAATATATTGCAAGTCCACATGGTAGTTTCTATCAATAATCTCTGTGCAAAAGGCAGATTATTCAAGAACTCAATCATCTTTACAATAAAAACTAGCATGTCAGCATTAAAAAATTCTTACGAAAGAAACATTCGCTGTGCCTATATAATACCAGAAATACTAAAGACAAATCCCCACTAGATCTTTTACAGCTGTGGAGTACCAAAAAAAATCTTGGGACACTGCAAGCCAGCAAAGCTAGCTCTACAAAATCATAAAGCCACATTAGTATAATCATACTTGATATAAGGCTTCTTGACTGCTGCATTTTATGTAACAACATGCTAAGTTACTCCAGAGGATGTAGAAAATGTGTGTATGAGTGTATATATGTTGGTGGAGGGCAACTTGTACCCAAATGATACCACATATACTGGCGCCTTTGTTTCTGCTAGTGAATGGCTTACATTTTTGTTTGTTTTTTTGTTTGTTTACTCACTTACTAGTCTTCTACCTGTTTTTGAAAACACATATGAGAGACTTGTGTTACTTTGTCATACTTGCCAAAAGTTTACAGCAAAGGATTGTGCAGAATCTGCAGCAGTAAACGTTCACAGGACCATAACTAAAATGTAACACAAAAAAGGCAGTACTTTTAAATTATTCATTATCTTTGGTCATAGAAATATTAAGATGAACTTTGAAATTCCCATTTTACTAGCTTATGTGAAAGAAAGAGTGGGAGTGCATTGTTTAGGCTGATGTGGATTAAAGGTTGCAGCTACAACCTTGTCATTTCTGTAGTGTCCCACATGTCTACTGCAGTGTCAGGAATAATTATTTCCCTGAATTAGCAATATGAACATTTTAAGGCTTTCATAGCTCCAGTCTTATAAAGTTTCATCTGAGTGAGCATGCACATGGCTATGCATGGAAAACAACTCCTTTAGAGTGGCTCTGCTCTCCCAGTGACTTTTTTTGAGATAAAATGTAAACTAAAGTGTGGAAAACTCAACAAAAATGGTATATTTAGTTCTAATATGCTTTACTCATCCAGCAAATGTCATTTGAATTAGTTTTTTTTAATGATTTCCTGTCATAAACTTAATTTTAAGTTGTTGGCAGTTAGTGTGAGTGTTTTATTTTTTCTCTTAAGATGGCAGTGGATCAAACAAATACAAAAGAACTTTGGAGGAATTAAAACAGGCTACCTCAAACTTGATCATACTAATACAAGCAGCTATGCAAGACACTGCTGTTTTAAAGGAATCTATATCCAGACAAGATGACAAGTCATAGTCCATTACATTCACAATAGCCACTTAAAAGTAGGAGTTATGCCTGCAGAGGGAAGCAGTAACCTCACCCAGTATGACCATATCAGAATTACAAGTAAGAACTTTTCAATTGGAATTAAAAAAATGATGGTCTTGAAAACAGAAGCCACAGAAACAATTTTCACTTTAGTGGTGTGCTGGAAGGTAAAGAAGGGGGAATCCTGAGGAGTTTCTAAAATAGGAGTCATATACACTTTTGAAATTGCCATAACAACCTATTATATGGCATGCACATAGAACAGCATATAGGACATGCTCAAATAATTTACACAGAAACTCAATAGTAAGATTTCAGGGCTATAATGACAAACAGCTCTCATGAGATGCAGAGAACTGGGGACCTCTTTGGTCATGGCAGGATATCAGAATAGCACCAGATTACAGCAATGTATCCTTCAACAGAAGGAAATTAATGGTGCTTCCTTCCCTTTATGTACCCTTAAAAGGACCATACTTAGTACCTCATTACACCTCTCTCTCCAATGTGTCTACTATGCATTTGCATAATTTTATACAAACAAAAAATGTTCGCCAACCGCGGTAAATCTAATTTACACCCACCCGTGCGCATATTGTTGACCTATTAAACTATATCAATGTAAAATTGTTACTTAGCTTCTTTTTAATGCAACTTTAACTTTATGCATGTAACCCAACATATGTGAATATTTTTGCTATAACTGCTATTATATCAATATTGTTTAAAATTGCACTTGTTTTAAAATGTACTACTGGAGCTTTTCTCCTTGGGTCTCCACTGAAAATGGGCCAGAAGCCCAGATGGACAAACCCGGTTAACAAATGTGAATAAATAAATAAATATAAATAAATAAATCATCAGAATGCTTATATCAGAGTCAGCAGTGTTTCCTGGCAATGCTTAATATTGTAATAGAGGGCCAACAAACAGCTTTTGGTAATCTAGAAGTGGCCAACGGCTTCACTGGGACCTTGTTGTCACAAAAGTCTCAAAATCATGCTTGGGCAAATATATGGATGCTTCATCAGGTGGCATGAACAAGATGAGAACTGACAGAGTTCCTCCAGTTTCATCTACAAATAACCAACAGAGAAAAAAATTAGGGTAACTACTTTGGCTAAACCTGCCAATTTGCCTTATCCTTCCAGAAGTCATCTTCCTAATCAATCATATACAACCATTCTGACTCAAATCAGATACAGAACACTGCAAGCAGTGCAAACACTGGAAATGGAGAGCAGCCAGTTAAGAACACAAAACCCATTGCCAGGAGACCTGGAATTGCTAGATGTTGAGACTTCAAAGGAACAGCTGGGAAAAGTAAAAGATTATCATATAAATGCATCCAACACATGAGCTGGGGACTGTGTGACCTTAGTGGACAATACTACAAAGTGGATGTTAAGGTTCTTGCTGTAGTTGTCCATCCTGCTGGTAAAAGGCTTATATAAACAGCAGGACTACTGTTATGTAGTTTGATTTTGATTTGTTTATTCAAGAAGGGTTAATTGTTATGTTATTAAGCTGTGGTGTGAACAGTTAAGGTTTCCAGTGGAACCCAGAAACATTGTTGGGGTCTTACAGCATGCTATGTATGGCTGAAGGTTGTTACCTTAGCCACCACTGAAATAATAGTTTTTGGCATGCTAAGGAAGAGGGTAGATATCTGTCAATGGGCTCCAGAGAGAGTTTTTTTTTTCTCTTTCCATCTCTTTCTGTGGTATTCCATGGTCATTGCCATAAGTTAGAATGCATATATTGTGTTGGTGAACAACCTGTACTGAATTGCTATTATGTTTATTTCATAATTAAATGTTTGCTTCAGGTGTTAACCATTACTTGTCTCACCCAATCTCTGGTAAACCAGCATTCTGGATATAACCAAATGCACAAGATGACACATAACACACAAAATTAAACTCATATTTTGGAATGTAAGGAGAATGTCAATATGGAACAAGTTCAATGCATGATTTTCATTACTAAAGAAGCATGCTCCATTTGTTGCTTTTACAGAAAACTAAATGAAAAACTAAAGAGATTGATAAAACTTATAAGCAATGGAGGGGGTGGGAGGAAGCCAGCTATGCACAATCTGTGGTAATGGATATGAATGGCCTGGATCCCCTATTAAATACAGAGGGGAGAAGTCTGGTACACTCCTATTAAAGAACAAAAGTACAAAAGAAAATATCTGACAGAATTTAAGGAATGTATAGGTAATTATTGAGAAAAGGGTCAGCGTATTAGAGTAGGATGTGAATATTTTAAACTAGATATCACAATCAAAACACAATGCCTGAAATGGGAGATGAGAGATTGTGGAGCATAAAATAGGAAAGCAGGAACAGAGAATTAAAGATAAGAAAGTGGCTTATAAAAATAGCAAATGTAATAGCAGGACTGTAATATAGGACATTATACAGTTTAAGAAGGAAAGCAAGGCACTTCAGCTTCTGGAGATGGATGACAGGTGGGAAGGATAGAATAGTCTAGCATGGGTCAAAGCCATACCTTCTCAACATTCTGGTTCCATAGGCTAAAAGAAAAGAGAAGAGAAAGTTACATGATGGCTTTGTTAGATGAATAAAGAACACTGCAACAGAATGTTTACAACATCAGTCAAAGTTGGTGTCAGTGTACCAACATCTGTATGCATTCCCGGATCAAGCCACTCTGAAAGAGAAAACAATAATGAGATTTCTCTCCCACGGTTAACAAACCAAGGCTTAGAATTTATAAATAAACCGATTCCATGGGAGGACATTAGTTCTGAAGATAATGCAGCAGACCCAGATGGTATACCAAGTGAATTTTATACATCCTTTACTGACACCTTGATAAAAGAATTACATGCTCATCATAATTACTCAGAACTATATGGGCAATTTTCCCTTTCAGCCCACAGTGCTTTAATTAATCTTTCTCCCCAAGCCAGGGCAGGATCCTCCATCATCCTAAGGTTATAGACTCATATCACGTTTGCAGATAGAGACCAAACTATTTGAAAATCCTAGCTCCGAGTCTGGAAAAGATACTACCTAAACTCATAGACTATACTCAACAGAGTTTCATAAAAAGTAGAGCAGGAGGGCCTGACTTGACAAGATCATGGTTAAACCTTACTCAGTACAGTTAGGGCTAGGCCATCCAATGACAGTATACTTTCTTGACTTCAGAAAAGCATTTATCTCCCTGGAATGAGACTTCCTTTTGGAGGTGATAACGGCTTATGAACTGAAATGTTCCATTCCTTGTTGAGTGCAGACTTCTCTGTCAATCCACTAACACGAGTAGCAACAAGGAGAGTTACATCACTGCCATTTAAACTAAAAAGGGGTACATGGCAGGGGTGCCCACTTTCTTCCCTTTTCTTTATAATAGCCATAGAGTTATTGGCTGCATATATTTAGCAACACTGTGCTCATGCCAGCTTTCAATTAAATGGGGAGCTATTTTAATCCTCTGTCTTTTGTTGATGATGGTGTTCTGTGGATAAGCAGTCCCCTATAGAACTTGCCCCAATTATTTAGTTGTTGGTATGATTTAGTAAATTGTCAGGGTTAACTCTAAATCCACAAAAAAAATCTGTCTTACTACCACTAATCTTTGCAGCTATGGCAATAAAGATTTAGGGGGTTTAAATTTCACAACTTCAAAACAATACTTCTACACTGGAATTATCCTAGACACTAACATATGCCAGATGTGAATCTCAAACCATTATTAGAAAACACTGGGTCAGTGCTAACAGAGTACAGGAAGCTTCATCTTCCCTTTCTAGCCAAAATTTGTGACATTAAAATGTGCCTGTTGCCCAATTTTCTCTCTCTCTGCACACCCCCTATTTAGATAAAACTAATCATCCAGAGAAGTTTCAAAAATTACTAATGTTCTTCCTTTGGGAGGAAAAATCTTCCAAAGCTTCCAGAAAAGCTCTCATAGGCCCACATAATAAAGGGGAGCTACATTTGTTGGATATTGAATGGTACACCAGAACAATTCCACTCTCTATATGGGTACCAGTAAAACCCAAGATTGTCAGAACCTGGAACCTAATCATAGCTCAGAAGGACTGGAACAATATTTGTGATTCAGAAGACAGAGACAGGCAAGATATACAAGAACGTTTAGGCTATAAAGAGATTTCTTGAGTGTGCTCGTGGGACAGGATATGAGACAATCCTGATAATAAGGTGTAAGGTAGTCCCATCCATTGACAAATGTGGATTAATCTAGGTATTTTCTTCTAGTAAGATCTCTATTTAGAAGATCAGGGTGTCTTACTATACCTCTAAGAATGCAGACATAAAATGAGGACAGGTACTTTTAGGAAGTGGCAGTATTTTCAAACAAGGGCATTGCTCTATTCCCTTAAACTAAATATTCAAGCACGATGTATGAAGGGAACACTGTCACAAAACTCGAGAAGATTGTTTTGAACAAGAGTATATCAAAGGGGCTTTCTTTCTATGATTTATACCCCTCTCACCAGTTTAACACATATGGAAGTAGATTCACTAAGACATAAGCGTGACGTATTCCTACACATTTTAATTCCAAAGGGGAAATGAGAGTGAATCTTTGAAGCATGATATGACTTTTTGGACATTCCTATGGCAGCGAGCATTCACATATTATAAGATGATTGTAGTCAAGCATCAGTGCTAGATGTGTCATTTCCCAGATGCTGACTTTTGCTCTATGTGAATAAATTGTCCCTTGATTAAGGTGGTTTGGGATAAGGTGCAAGAAGCAGCTCCCTGTTTTCTACATCATTTTTTTCCATGAGCATGAAGATCCTAGCTTTTGGCTCTTTGAGATATGTAATTCACCTTGTACACTTTCAACAATTCAAAGCAAATGGTTAGAATGGTTATCATAGTGTTTGCATCTGTTGTATTTAATCACTGCAGAACTTAACCTTCAAACACTCTAAAGAAATTATCTATAATAAATTAATAAACGTTGGCATAAGTACAAGTATAAATCATATAGGCCAGAATTTTAAGAATACTATTATTATTATTTTATTTTGTCTGAACTGGTGGTATGCACAGTTATAAAAATGTATATAGTTTATCTTAAACTGTAGCATTTCTTAAAATGGTGGTAAATACCTTCTGTAGCATCATTTGTATAACATGCGACATAGGAGGATTTAAGAAATTTAGAAACACCTTATTTTATTTATTTTCTTGTTTCATTTAGTTATTTTCTCTGTTTTACTATTGATCTGTTACAAATGTGCTAGGTATAGTTTGTAGAGGAGTGTAATGTGTAAGCAAAACATGTCATATTTTATAGGTATAGTTTGCAGAATAAATATACTGTGTATCTAAAACATGTCATATTTCTCCCTGTGTGTGACTATGTAAGCATATAATATGTTGAAAATGTAATTGTTAAATATTCAGTGTATGAAATAAAGGAAATTAAAAAAATTATCTGAAAGCACACCAAAGGTTCTCTAAAGATGACAACTCTTAGAGTTGTTTAGCATTTTGATATATTTTCAAAACAAGTGCTTTGCTTCATCTCTTCATTAAATAAAAATCAGTTTTAAGATGTATATAAATACAACGCTTTAATTAAAAGTGGCTTTTAATTTCAGAACCCCAAAGCCTATTTTCCTCCGCTCTAGAAAAAATAATTATATAGGAAAATACCTTAGCAGTATACAATACCCCAGGAACCAAACATGGTATTGTTAAAAGTGTATCAAATACCCTTTACAGCACAGGAACCTGTTCTACTTATATCGTTGCTCTCTAATTTACTTAGTGTGTGTGTTTCTATTTTATGTATGTAGGTATGTATTTAAAAACCGAAAGACACGACAACAACGTATGTGTGCGTGCATTTTATGCAAAATACTAAATAAACCTCAGTTGCCGGCGAAAGGTCCGCATGCATTGTTTATTAGTTGAAAAGTGCGGATGCTGCTTAACAAGCAGCGGGTTACAAAGATCAGACTAGGGCATTCTTATTAGATAGAGATGCACACATAAGAAAAACGGCTAGATTGTTTTATAATACGGGGTGTCACTTCCTCACTTCTAGTAAACAAAAACAATTTATTTTGAAACCTTTTCTCTGCGAAAAAATAAAAATAAAAATGGAAACAATGCAGCTGCACTCCACTTTACCACCGTTGCAGCTTGTCATATTTAAAGTATGTTTTATTTTCCATTATTGTAGGTGTACCTAAGCCACTTTTTCTTAAAAATGTCATGCCTAATAAAAACGTCTGAATAATAATAATAATAATAATAATAATAATAATAATAGTAATTTGTAAAACTAATGAGAGTGCACATCCCAAGGAATAAATATTGTTAGGTGTTCTGTAGTTACTTGTGTGTCTTTAACTTTGCTAATACGCATCTTCTAATTATAGTTAATTAGTTAGTATGGTCATGTAGGGTCCCACAAAAGATGAAGGAGAAGGACCCAGGGATGTGAAATATAATGCAAAGTTAGTTGACTCTTAGGTGGGGACAAACCCCCAAACTGTCCAAATTTCCGCAGAATGTCCAGATTTTGCCATAATATTTGTGGTCTGTTCCTCGTAGAATCTGTGGTTTTCTGGCAAATTGCTGGAGTTATTTGAGGACTGGAGTCGTAAGTAATTACATACATTTGACTTTAAGATTTCGTGTCCTTCAGAAAAAAATGCATCCTGTTATTCTAGCAACTTTTTAAGTTTATAAGAGCAACATTTAAAATCTGTCAGTATGTTTGGGTCTTTGTCCCTCCATTAATATGTCAAGTTTTGCCCAGATTTCTCTCGCTAAGAGGGTGAGAGGTAAGGCTGGGGAAGGTGACAGTGATGTAAAAATATAAGAGAAGGCAAGCTGAAAGTTAGCTGAAAAAGCGCCGGTGTGTAAAATATAATAGAATGCTAGCTGAATTTTGGCTTTCATTTTAACAAGGCTTGCTTGAAGCTCATGAGCAATTCTATTCCAGCGTTAGGCAAATGCTCACTTTTATTTCCGTTCATTACAATTCTGTTTTTATGCTGTGACATTGATTCTGGAAATGATTTTGAGTTATACTCATTAATTACCAAATAAAACAAAATCTGATTTAAGTTATTCAGATAAGGAGATGGTTTGCTTGCAAGTTCCAGCTTAGCAAGCATACCCTTATTTGGTGAGTGGGGTGCCAGATGTAAACTACAAGCAACGTTGGTCCATGTCCTATTATCGACTTTCCCCCAATTCTTTTTCTTCTTGGCATCATGGACAACTCCTGGTCAATTCTAGACCTCACCTTTTCTGACACTCACATATACGCACACCCTTAGGACTTTTGAATTGTTAAAATTATATTCCATACGAGAAGGTAACACTTTATATACCTCTTGCACTGTGAAAGTTCGCAGTAGGGCATTTCTTACTGAAACGTGACATTTTGCACAACAAACCATACAACCAATGCAGAAGACTTTTTTAATTTTTCTTTTGAAATAAAGACTCGACCTTACAACTTCAATCATTTCAGTTGTTTACATCATATTACGACGTTCTAATATAGTATAGATTTCAGAAATGTGCAGCGTTGTGTAAAAGCCGGTCTTACTTCATCCAACTGCTTCTTTTCCAAGTAAACATTTGCGTTCCAGCTTTTGCTTCCAGGAGATGTGACAAAGCATACCAATAACATGTTGAACATTACATTAAGACATGCAGTACAAGAGCACTTTCCCGGCAATGTCTTACTTCTCAACCTCTGTGCATTAAAAATCATATTTAACACGAGCCTTTAAAAATCATAGCAGAGGGTCAAAAGAGGAGCATTTGCGTATTTGTTTTTATTTATTTATTTATTTTTCTGAACAGATCTTCACCTACTAGATCTTGTATAAGCAACATTTGCAAAGGCTTAGCTCTGTTATTTCATACTGAATATACCCTTAAAAACGTCTAACTTTATGGACAGTCGGTAATTCTAGAAGGAGCAAGACTAAATAAATACTAGGGCAAAACCCATAACGTAACAGCTAAACTATAGCAGTTAAGAAGTATACCTAGAAGGCAAGTGACGTTTAAAATATACAAAACACTGTATGTTCATTCAATAAATTAATGCTAAATGTGAATTTAGTACTTCGGCTGCAACAACATGTGGACGGATTGTTTATGTGTTACATTTTATATATATATTTTTTCAGTTCACAACAAAATTCTGGGACATTTTGTGGAGGAAATAAATCTTACAGTAAAATGTATATGCTCATCAACTTAAACATTACTTGCAGTCAAACAAACAATCGCTCACGGGCTGATTGTGAAAATGGACCCTGGAGATCAATTTTTACATCGGAAAACAAATATAAATTAAATAAAAGAATTTAACACATGTACGATTAATGTTTTTTCTGTTTGCTTCGTGCTTCTACGGGTATTATTGTGAAGTATGCTTAAAAAGGACTTTAACCCTAGGTGCGGCTCAGAAGTACTTTTGTGTGTACAGAGTTCAAATAACTAAAACGTCTGCCAGGCGTTACTAAATATGTCACGGTGTTTTCAACACTAGTGGATAATCTGCCTCTTTTTCTCTATTCTTACGATTTTAAAACAAAAGTATGCTTAAACATAAGGGGGCTCAATATAAAGGGGGACTTGCATTTTGAAATGTAATCTGTCTGCATTGCACCCTAATCAGAATGAACATTTCCTTCACAGTTCATGTTGATCATTGTCTGTAGAAGTTGTTTGTTTCCAGTAAACCGTTTTAACTGGATTGTTCTCACCAGTTTGTGTCTTCTCATTGTCAGATGTAGTTGCAGTGGTTTCACGTGTTGTACAAGATTTCTTGAAGCTGTTTTTTTTTTTTTTCTTGAAGCTGGGGTAATAACTTCAGGCAGCGGTTTCCACCGCACAGGAGCAGCAGTTGAAACCCATTGTGGAAACAATACATTGGCGTGGTGAGTACTGCTGGTCAGCGGAATCAAGAGGCTGGCTAGTCTGGGTCTTAACCTGAAGGCCAACTCTGGAAAAATGAAAAGCTACTTTAACACGTCAAAACAGAAGTCTTAATGTTTAAGCCATCCACCTAACACATACGGCTTGAGCTGCCACGACCCGAAAACACAATATAGTGTAAACCAAGCTGGGAATGGTTACTAGGAATAAACATATTGTTTATTTTAATTTACTATGAGTGCATTTGCTAACCAGGCAAGTGAACTGGCTCAAAGACATCAATCATGTATCGGGCCAGAATTACATACTTAGAACGGGTGAGCTGTTCAAAATGTGGATGAGAACCAACAGATGCATTGTACTTTTTCTACACTATTTAGTAAAATTTTACCAGATTTTACTTGGCTTTGTTCAAAAATATGTATTCATTTCCATCTGTATTTTACCTGACAGGATTATGAAAACTGGAAGAACAGAGATTTATGTATTTATTTATTTCTAGTTTGATGACCACTCAGAGAGCCCGTTTTCAGTGGAGGCCCGGGGAGAAATGCTCCATGTTACAAAGTCTAGATAAAGATACAATATAGAAAAGAAGAACAATTTACAAATATGTTTCATGCTAGAGAGCAGGTGTAATTTCTTAGGTACATGTTACCTTTAGATACAGACACAATATTATTAATGAACAATTTACAGTTAAATTTCATGTTAGAGAGCAGGTGTAGATTCCTAGGTATATGGTACAAATTTGATATTTACAATATATACATATGTGTGGTAGCCTATAGATCATAGCTAGAGAGGCTAGTAATCATAGCTGCATAGAGATGCATAACCTGTTTTCGTTAGAGAAATTAAAACGTAACAAATTAATGCCAAATAACCCATATGATTAAACAATGAGTAGTGATTTGAATGCTTTGGATTTACTGCTATACCAGAGCAGTCAAACTGAGTCACTTTGTTACTGCAAATTCTTGTCAAGAACAGACTTTTGAAAACCAGAGAAGGAAAGGCGTAAGCGATGATATGAATGTGAAATGAAGTGTACACATACTCCGGTAATGTTACAGTGAGACTGATGTATAATAAATATAACCTAATTAGAAGAAAATAATGACACGTGATAATAAAAGAATATACATAATGTAGCACGCCGCCCCAATTACGTCACAAAATGTGTAATGACGTGGTTTCAGATTACGATCCCCCCCCCCCCCAGCTTATCTTTGTAAATCTGATTGCTTCTTACGGGGTTATAGCTTAATGACAATTTTATTGCGTAAATCATAGAGAAAATTTAAGGATGAAGTAGTTTGGAAAGAGGATTATTTTCAAAGAAACTATTTCTTTGAAAATAATTCCAATAAAAATAGGAAAATAAAAAATCGAACACATGACTGAGGAAATTGGTGAACCTGTTTTCTAGCACTTGGCTTAAAATTAACAACAGAACACACATAACAGATATATTGTCATAAACATTTGATTTCTCACATTCAGTAACGATGAAGAGTTGGTGCATATGTCTGATGGCAACTGAGCCATCCATCAACAACCACTTTTCCCATTTTTACACATGGGATCAGGGTGTCACTTCGACAGTGACAATTACCTAGAGCCAAAATTCACACCGCCGGGTGGTTAATCCCGTTTTGTAAATCATCTGGACTCGTCATTTAACAATTTTCAAGCATCGTGTACTGCAAGTTAAGAATTGTGTACAGTGAAAAGATACCCCGCCCTTTTCACTTGGAGCCTGTGAGCAAGCTTTTCAGTGCTGTATATATCTGCCTATTCCCAGTAATTCCCGTTTCTTCTCCACATAACACAGGCAAGCGCTGACACAGCCGCAACATGCTTTGTATTTTTTTTCCATTTGGTGTTCTATACTTCCTTTTATAATTAGTCTGAGAGCGGATAATGCACCGAGTCACTCACAACCTGTTTTAAGAACCTAAATGATGAGGAAGCAAGGTCTGCTTTGAGGAGTAGCTTATCAAAATCAATGCAAAACATCTGGACAATAATGGGGGGACAAAGGCCCAAAATATGTACAATTTCTTATAAACTCAAAAAGTTGCTAGAATTACAGGATTTGTGTTGGCATGCATTTTTCTAATGATATGAAGTCTAAAACTCACATGTATGTCTTTATTTAATTACGTCAATCCTCACTGATTTCCCTGTAAAATACACATTTTATGAGGAACAGACACAAATACGAAGCACTTGGACAGTTAAGAGGTATGTAGCTTATTCTTGTTGTGAAGTCACACCTAGATCAGTTTGTGACGGATGCTTGGACTGCACGAAAGTATCCGAAAAAAATCCAGCGAACAAATCTCCAGCATTTGGGATCTTTTGCTGGCTGGAAAAACACCAAGTTTAGTCAAAGTCTTTGCTGAAGGAATCTACGTCCTCTTTTAAATTCGTCCTGGCTATTTGATCATGTTGGGATTTGAATCCCCGTCCATCGTGTGTGTGTGTGTGTGTGTGTGTGTGTGTGTTAAACGACAGCATTACTTTGAAGAAACAGGGCATGGATGCCTCTGTATCAAGGGGCATCCGTGTGAATTAAACAATGCATTGTTATCTGACAATGCTGGTGCAATCTGTCTTAACATGGACTTCATTGTTGTTTACCCACACTCACACATACACACGCACTGCTTAAAGTGCGCATATATATATTTTTTTCAGGTACTGGTATTAGGTCATCATAATCTAATACTTTCATTAACGGAAAATGGGGAAATCAGAAAAAGGGGGAAGTAGTTAGGTAACATTGTTGCTCTTTAAACTCTATTTTTCTTTATATCTGTGTCTGTCTAAAAGCTCACAAGTCAGCAGACATGTACATCAAAACCAGGCCGTATAAGATAGTAATAACGGACAAAACAAAATGACTAAACAATCAAGTTAACGGACAGAAAAACGACAAACAAGTAATGAAACGCATAGAATGGAATGAAATAGAAGTAACAATTTTCCTGAAAAGGAGTAGATATCTATGGCCATCTTTAGAAATCATAGCTATAGGATCGATTGATTGATTGACTGATCGATTTCTATCAATCTAACTACATTAGTTAGAAACTTTTCGGGTATTACATTCCATACAGTCAGTTCTGAGGAATATTTGCACAGACTAAATGCAGATGCTTAATATCTTACACCGTCTTAAGCAGGTCCAACTTTCACATGACAATCAAAGCTTGAGTTATGTTATACCCGATTACAACAGAAACGTCAATAGTATTCCTTAGCACCTCCACTCCCATATATATATATATATATATATATATATATATATATATATATATATATATATATATATATATATATATATATATATATATATATATATATATATATATATATATATATATATATATATATACACATACAAAGTAATTTATGAATTAAAGTCATTTGTTATTAATCACGTTTACTCGCCCTCCAGTCACGTTTACTCATCCTCCAAGTAAGATCCAACTTTAAGCTCACAAGTGAAAGTAACTACTAAGACTGTATCCATTTCTGTTTTGCAGTGTTAAGGGTGGTAATCTACATTCTAAGCACTGACATTTGTCGAAAGTACTAAAATCAGTAGGTTGCTTTTGGGGATGGTGTTTATGTTTGCATCACTGTGTTTGTTATGTTTAAGCACTGACATTTGTCGAAAGTACTAAAATCAGTAGGTTGCTTTTGGGGATGGTGTTTATGTTGCATCACTGTGTCTGTTATGTGTTTTCTTTTAATTCTTAGCCATCTAAAACGTTTTCATGCTACGTGTGCTACTAGTTTATTTTGGAGTAAGCTGTCCTTGGATCATCCTTTAATAACAGCCCTTCGTTTCTGTTTTGTAGTACTAACAATAACATTTATTTTAATATATCTCTGGCCTCAAAGCCCACTTTGTTTTCTGTGGGTTGAGTATGACTATTATGATCTGTAACTAAACTTAGCTTACACCTCTCGACTTCTTTGTCCAAGAATTTGGACAACGCCAAAGACAATGGATGGACGAAGGCCCAAAATCCAGGGCATTTTTTTTTAATATTGCTCTAAATCATTCAAGAGTTAATAAAGCATCTGCAACAGAATCTCTTTTCTAAACAAGAAGATGAATTGAACTCTGTCTGGCAATGTTGACTGACAGCAAACCTCAATAACTTGCCAGAAAATCAAATATTTTAGGAATGATGGGAAAAATAGGACGCAAACCCAGGGACGTTCTAAAAATTCTGTAAAATTAAGAGGTATACGTATTTAGTGAACATTTCACTCAACCAGTTACTATTAATAATCGTAAATCATAGCAGATGTCAGAAAGAAGAGCATATTTTTATTTTTCAGAGCAGAAGAGTTCAGATACTAGACCCTGTTCAATTTGTGACAGGGATTGGGTCGCACTTACGCACAGTCGTCTGCCCATCATGTTTTACATAGTTACAGAATGAAATTAAATAAACAAAAAGGGGATATATTTTAGAAATAAACAAGGAACTATTAGCATGACAAAGTGTACACAACCCATTCAAAACTGCGTGTGCGAAGACGTAACTCACTATAATCCTACACATTCTTCACAACCTTGGAATTAGACAAGTCAAATAGTGAATAGTTGAACTACTGCATACATAAAATTCCAGAATGTTGACTCTTACAGTTTCTGACATCATGGACTAATGTACAAATCCAATTACATTTTAGCAACAGACTAAACATTAACTGGCCAACCTCGGTAAGACTTTACAATTTCAGATTGCCAGTGTCAGTTGTAGCATCACCTTAAAATGTGTGCCATGATGCCCTGCCTAATCAAATGGTCTACCTACCGGTTCATGTTAGAACCTCTGCAGAACCTGAGAGTAAAACAACTGGAAAGAGATAAAGTTAATTGGCCACTAATGAAAATTGACAATGTGCCTTTGTACGGCAATACGCTTGTCCAGATACGTGTTAACCACTCTTCATCAAAATGTGTAACACAGTGTGACAAGCGGCCAAAAAGTGTGGCCAGTGAGTGCATTTGGCAGAAATACAAAACTGGTGAGATTTATATTAGTATCTTATTTTTTGTATTTTTTGTAAAGCACTTTGGTTGCATATTAT